>NW_022987775.1:0-122500 GCF_902827165.1 Trematomus bernacchii
GTGCAAATAAACGAGGTGTTACTCTCATCTCTAGACATCAAAGGTCCCAGACAGAATGTGTTTGATTTGTATTAGTGGTGAAATCAATTCAAACTTTGGACAATGGTTAGCCACAGTCTTCATCAGAGCCACAGTCATCAGAGCCATGCAGGGTGTTACAGTCCAGTTGGGTCTCACCATCTCATCCGCCTGCAGTTCTTGTCCATGTTCTGGATGGCACTGAGGAGGAGAGAGGAGTGGACAAATAGAGATGTTAATATTGCAATATGACAACAAGAGTGGCACGATATATTGTGTGGGAAATTAATATCGTTTTTACAATTTGTGTCAAGTTTTTGAGATGCTAAGATAATATAATTCCCAACATTGTGATTATGTTGGATTCAAGTCAATTGATTGGTCAGCCTTTAATGGTCTCACATGCAGAGCACACAGGGACATGTGTTCTCTGCATTTAACCCATCCTAGTACCAGGAGTCTAGAACCAGGAGTCTAGCACCAGGAGTCTAGCACCAGGAGTCTAGAGCCAGGAGTCTAGTACCAGGAGTCTAGCGCCAGGAGTCTAGCGCCAGGAGTCTAGCACCAGGAGTCTAGTACCAGGAGTCTAGCACCAGGAGTCTAGCACCAGGAGTCTAGCACCAGGAGTCTAGAGCCAGGAGTCTAGTACCAGGAGTCTAGAACCAGGAGTCTAGCACCAGGAGTCTAGAGCCAGGAGTCTAGTACCAGGAGTCTAGCACCAGGAGTCTAGCACCAGGAGTCTAGAACCAGGAGTCTAGTGCCAGGAGTCTAGAGCCAGGAGTCTAGTACCAGGAGTCTAGCACCAGGAGTCTAGCACCAGGAGTCTAGTACCAGGAGTCTAGAACCAGGAGTCTAGCACCAGGAGTCTAGTACCAGGAGTCTAGTGCCAGGAGTTTAGCGCCAGGAGTCTAGAGCCAGGAGTCTAGCACCAGGAGTCTAGCACCAGGAGTCTAGTACCAGGAGTCTAGTACCAGGAGTCTAGCACCAGGAGTCTAGAGCCAGGAGTCTAGAACCAGGAGTCTAGAGCCAGGAGTCTAGCACCAGGAGTCTAGAGCCAGGAGTCTAGTACCAGGAGTCTAGTACCAGGAGTCTAGCACCAGGAGTCTAGCACCAGGAGTCTAGCGCCAGGAGTCTAGCACCAGGAGTCTAGTACCAGGAGTCTAGCACCAGGAGTCTAGCACCAGGAGTCTAGCACCAGGAGTCTAGAGCCAGGAGTCTAGTACCAGAGTCTAGAACCAGGAGTCTAGCACCAGGAGTCTAGAGCCAGGAGTTAGTACCAGGAGTCTAGCACCAGGAGTCTAGCACAGGAGTCTAGAACCAGGAGTCTAGTGCCAGGAGTCTAGAGCCAGGAGTCTAGTACCAGGAGTCTAGCACCAGGAGTCTAGCACCAGGAGTCTAGTACCAGGAGTCTAGAACCAGGAGTCTAGCACCAGGAGTCTAGTACCAGGAGTCTAGTGCCAGGAGTTTAGCGCCAGGAGTCTAGAGCCAGGAGTCTAGCACCAGGAGTCTAGCACCAGGAGTCTAGTACCAGGAGTCTAGTACCAGGAGTCTAGCACCAGGAGTCTAGAGCCAGGAGTCTAGAACCAGGAGTCTAGAGCCAGGAGTCTAGCACCAGGAGTCTAGAGCCAGGAGTCTAGTACCAGGAGTCTAGTACCAGGAGTCTAGCACCAGGAGTCTAGCACCAGGAGTCTAGCACCAGGAGTCTAGCACCAGGAGTCTAGAGCCAGGAGTCTAGAACCAGGAGTCTAGTACCAGGAGTCTAGCACCAGGAGTCTAGAGCCAGGAGTCTAGTACCAGGAGTCTAGAACCAGGAGTCTAGCACCAGGAGTCTAGAACCAGGAGTCTAGAACCAGGAGTCTAGCACCAGGAGTCTAGAGCCAGGAGTCTAGCACCAGGAGTCTAGCACCAGGAGTCTAGCACCAGGAGTCTAGCACCAGGAGTCTAGAGCCAGGAGTCTAGCACCAGGAGTCTAGCACCAGGAGTCTAGAGCCAGGAGTCTAGCACCAGGAGTCTAGCACCAGGAGTCTAGTACCAGGAGTCTAGTACCAGGAGTCTAGTACTAGGAGTCTGCACCAGGAGTCTAGCACCAGGAGTCTAGAGCCAGGAGTCTAGTACCAGGAGTCTAGTACTAGGAGTCTAGCACCAGGAGTCTAGCACCAGGAGTCTAGAGCCAGGAGTCTAGAGCCAGGAGTCTAGAGCCAGGAGTCTAGAACCAGGAGTCTAGCACCAGGAGTCTAGTACCAGGAGTCTAGAGCCAGGAGTCTAGTGCCAGGAGTCTAGAGCCAGGAGTCTAGAACCAGGAGTCTAGAACCAGGAGTCTAGAACCAGGAGTCTAGCACCAGGAGTCTAGAGCCAGGAGTCTAGCACCAGGAGTCTAGACCAGGAGTCTAGTACCAGGAGTCTAGCACCAGGAGTCTAGAGCCAGGAGGTCTAGCACCAGAGTCTAGCACCAGGCAGTCTAGAACCAGGAGTCTAGAACCAGGAGTCTAGCACCAGGAGTCTAACCAGGAGTCTATCACCAGGAGTCTAGAACCAGGAGTCTAGAAACCAGGCGTCTAGCACCAGGAGTCTAGAGCCAGGAGTCTAGCACCAGGAGTCTAGAACCAGGAGTCTAGTACCAGGAGTCTAGCACCAGGAGTCTAGAGCCAGGAGTCTAGAACCAGGAGTCTAGCACCAGGAGTCTAGAACCAGGAGTCTAGAGCCAGGAGTCTAGCACCAGGAGTCTAGTACCAGGAGTCTAGCACCAGGAGTCTAGTACCAGGAGTCTAGTACTAGGAGTCTAGAACCAGGAGTCTAGTACCAGGAGTCTAGCACCAGGAGTCTAGTACCAGGAGTCTAGAACCAGGAGTCTAGAACCAGGAGTCTAGAGCCAGGAGTCTAGCACCAGGAGTCTAGCACCAGGAGTCTAGAACCAGGAGTCTATCACCAGGAGTCTAGAACCAGGAGTCTAGAACCAGGAGTCTAGCACCAGGAGTCTAGAGCCAGGAGTCTAGCACCAGGAGTCTAGAACCAGGAGTCTAGTACCAGGAGTCTAGCACCAGGAGTCTAGCACCAGGAGTCTAGAACCAGGAGTCTATCACCAGGAGTCTATCACCAGGAGTCTAGAACCAGGAGTCTAGCACCAGGAGTCTAGAGCCAGGAGTCTAGCACCAGGAGTCTAGAACCAGGAGTCTAGTACCAGGAGTCTAGCACCAGGAGTCTAGAGCCAGGAGTCTAGAACCAGGAGTCTAGCACCAGGAGTCTAGAGCCAGGAGTCTAGTACCAGGAGTCTAGAGCCAGGAGTCTAGAACCAGGAGTCTAGCACCAGGAGTCTAGAGCCAGGAGTCTAGAGCCAGGAGTCTAGAGCCAGGAGTCTAGAGCCAGGAGTCTAGAACCAGGAGTCTAGCACCAGGAGTCTAGCACCAGGAGTCTAGCACCAGGAGTCTAGCACCAGGAGTCTAGAGCCAGGAGTCTAGAGCCAGGAGTCTAGTACCAGGAGTCTAGAGCCAGGAGTCTAGAACCAGGAGTCTAGCACCAGGAGTCTAGCACCATGAGTCTAGAGCCAGGAGTCTAGCACCAGGAGTCTAGAACCAGGAGTCTAGAGCCAGGAGTCTAGCACCAGGAGTCTAGAACCAGGAGTCTAGTACCAGGAGTCTAGCACCAGGAGTCTAGAGCCAGGAGTCTAGAACCAGGAGTCTAGCACCAGGAGTCTAGCACCAGGAGTCTAGAACCAGGAGTCTAGCACTAGGAGTCTAGTACCAGGAGTCTAGCACCAGGAGTCTAGAGCCAGGAGTCTAGCACCAGGAGTCTAGTACCAGGAGTCTAGCACCAGGAGTCTAGAGCCAGGAGTCTAGCACCAGGAGTCTAGTACCAGGAGTCTAGTACCAGGAGTCTAGCACCAGGAGTCTAGCACCAGGAGTCTAGCACCAGGAGTCTAGCACCAGGAGTCTAGCACCAGGAGTCTAGCACCAGGAGTCTAGTACCAGGAGTCTAGCACCAGGAGCAGTGGGCAGCTATTGCACAGCGCCCGGGGAGCAATGGGAGTGGGGGCGGAAGGGGGGTGTCCGGTGCCTTGCTCAAGGGCACCACGGCAGGGCAGGAGGTGAACTGGGACCTCTCCAAGTCCACACTCCATATTTTAGGTCTGGTCGGGGACTTGAACCGGGGACCCTACAGCTCCCAGTCCAAGCCCCTACTGACTGAGACCCTCATTTGGTCCACTCTTATTCTTGTTGCCATGTTTACCTCTGTTGAAGCTGCTGCTTTTCCTCCTTCAGCTTCTTCAGTCGCTCCAACTTCTCAATGTATCTGCAAACAAACAGTGAGATGATCATTAGAGACCCCTGAAGCACCACAGAGACCCCTGAAGCACCACAGAGACCCCTGACCCCTGGAAGCACCTCAGAGACCCCTGACCCCTGGAAGCACCACAGAGACCCCTGACCCCTGGAAGCACCACAGAGACCCCTGAAGCACCACAGAGACCCCTGAAGCACCACAGAGACCACAGAGACCCCTGGAAGCACCACAGAGACCCCTGGAAGCACCTCAGAGACCCCTGACCCCTGGAAGCACCACAGAGACCCCTGACCCCTGGAAGCACCACAGAGACCCCTGGAAGCACCACAGGGACCCCTGGAAGCACCTCAGAGACCCCTGAAGCACCGCAGAGACCCCTGAAGCACCACAGAGACCCCTGAAGCACCACAGAGACCACAGAGACCCCTGGAAGCACCACAGAGACCCCTGACCCCTGGAAGCACCTCAGAGACCCCTGACCCCTGGAAGCACCACAGAGACCCCTGGAAGCACCACAGAGACCCCTGGAAGCACCCAGAGACCCCTGGAAGCACCACAGAGACCCCTGGAAGCACCACAGAGACCCCTGGAAGCACCCAGAGACCCCTGGAAGCACCCAGAGACCCCTGGAAGCACCACAGAGACCCCTGGAAGCACCACAAAGACCCCTGGAAGCACCGCAGAGACCCCTGAAGCACCGCAGAGACCCCTGAAGCACCGCAGAGACCCCTGGAAGCACCACAGAGACCCCTGAAAGCACCACAGAGACCCCTGGAAGCACCGCAGAGACCCCTGAAGCACCGCAGAGACCCCTGAAGCACCTCAGAGACCCCTGAAGCACCGCAGAGACCCCTGGAAGCACCGCAGAGACCCCTGGAAGCACCGCAGAGACCCCTGGAAGCACTGCAGAGACCCCTGGTGGTCCCCAATGCACAGGAAGCTGATCTGTGACATGGAGCCTATGAGGACACGGTTATTTGGGGTGTTTGCAGGTTGAGTAACTACAGCAGCTTCACTAGAATACCAGCAGCTCACACACAGACTGGTGCAGCTCACACACAGACTGGTGCAGCTCACACACAGACTGGTGCAGCTCACACACAGACTGATGCAGCTCACACACAGACTGGTGCAGCTCACACAGACTGATGCAGCTCACACACAGACTGATGCAGCTCACACAGACTGATGCAGCTCACACACAGACTGGTGCAGCTCACACAGACTGATGCAGCTCACACACAGACTGATGCAGCTCACACAGACTGGTGCAGCTCACACACAGACTGATGCAGCTCACACACAGACTGATGCAGCTCACAGACTGATGCAGCTCACACACAGACTGATGCAGCTCACACACAGACTGATGCAGCTCACACACAGACTGATGCAGCTCACACACAGACTGATGCAGCTCACACAGACTGATGCAGCTCACACAGACTGATGCAGCTCACACACAGACTGATGCAGCTCACAGACTGATGCAGCTCACACACAGACTGATGCAGCTCACACACAGACTGATGCAGCTCACACACAGACTGATGCAGCTCACACACAGACTGATGCAGCTCACACACAGACTGATGCAGCCATGGAGAGACAACAGGGATAGACTCAACCGTGAAACCAGCAGCACAGAAACATCACAAAGGACCTCAAACAGCCACAGTAGAGTGTTAGCTGCTAATGCTAACTATCCCAAACGATGATAATGAATTAACCGACAGGATAATCAACTTTAAGCTGAAATTGTCAAAATGCCATTTTCATTTTATAATCCTTTTTTAAATTCAGCGTGTATTTATGACATATTTAAGCTGTTATTTTAACTAAATCAATTCTTAAATGACTCCTACACCCTCTTCTATCTTCCACCAAAAGCACTGCAGTGACTCGATTCAGAGCGATGTGAAAAACAATGAACATTCATTTAAGATTTGATGAGATCAAGGTTTCTATAAATGGACAGAGGTCCCATTTAGGAAGAAACAGCTTGAAACTTATGCTCATCACCCTCTCCCTCCGGTCCACATTAATACAAATGATCCCAATACGTATGATTGTATGAAAAGATCTTCAAATCAATACAAATGTATTTATTATAAACGTTAGTCCTTAACATCTATCACTGTGTATATCACCATTCAAACATCTTTTCAAAGTTGAACAAACCCCACACAGCTCAGTAAAGACTGTGAAATGTTGACTTTATTTGATCATTTCAGTAAAAACTAACGTTCATATTTCTCTTTTTGATTATAATACTGATGAACGTTCAAAACAAAGCACTTTGGCAACTTACCACATACGTTTTTAAAATGCTTAATAAGCACCGTAACTTTCATGATATCATTTCTCGTTCATAATCGGTTGTTTCCGTGAACGGCCGACTGTTGTGTGACGGCAAATGCCGCGGCCGCAAGGCATTGTGGGGCAGCATTTTCTCCTCTCCTTTCGGTTAGGGAGGTCCAGTGGTTCCTAAGCTAAAGGAGGTTATAAAGGAAGTTTGAAACCTCCTTTCCTTTCATCTAGAGAACCAGCTCTTATCATGGCTGCCACTGAGGGACCTCCGGGTCATTTCACTCCGTGAGGAAGGTTCCTGAGCTAAAGGGACTATTCGACTGCAACCTTGGTTTTTGGCACCCTCAGGAGCAACTGATCAGCTGACCTGAGAGTGCGAGTGGGCGTGTGGGCGTGTAAAGAGTAAAGAGTGGAGGGTTTGATGGTGTAATGGTGGGAATGTTTAGACAGTTTGAGAATTGATGGGAAGCGTTCGTCGGCTGCTTTCTTTCTGGGACTCTTCATCCTCTGGTGATGAAGTTGCTCTGTTACAGTTTGAGATCCATTTCAAATGTATTTTGACTTTCTTCATTAACCCTCGTGTTGTCTTCCTATCAACTTTTGTCCTCCCGGTTTGACTTGTTATAAAGCATATGGTATTAAATAATCACCCAAATCTGTGCTACACCTTTCAAGGCAACTGTATTCATACTTCATACCACAAGGTGTACTCTTCTTTTTCAAATGTGTTGTCAATAGACATCATCTCAGAGTTAGAAAAGGAGAACATTTACCGCAGAAGACCACAGATGGTTTGTCATTTTTCTGTCACCAACATAAAATAAACCTTTATCTCGACATAAAAACTGTTGGGAACGGGTCAAATTATTAACATGAATGACGTATTTGTTTCTCTTAAGGGAATTAAAAGTTCTACCACATATTGAAGGCTTTAATCTGGAGTACTTCAGTGCCTCTCTCTTTACCTCTCAGTGTTATTGCATCATCCCTTCACAATAACATTACATGGGAAAAAAACAACAACCAATAGCACCTCAAATCCTATGATAGACCCCAGTACCCCTCAGGAAATACACTCAGTACCCTCCCTCAGTACCCTCTTTAAAGTGAGCTCCTGTAATCCCAACTCCTTCAAATGAACACACTGAGCACACTGATCATAAGCCTGTTTCTTTACCTCTCAGTGTTCCTCGCATGTCAGTACTACATGTTCTACTGCTGACATTCCTCTGGCGCTTCCCTGCCAATCTTAATGTTTACTTTAGTGCACACTGACCCCAATCTCACTTCACACCACTGATCAGAACCTCTTTCTTTACCTCTCAGTGTTCCTTGCATCATATTGTTTACATTATAAATCCCTTCACAATGAAATGAAATGAAAACAAAAAGCACCTCAAATCCTATGAAAAACCCCAGTACCCCTTAGGAAATATAACAGGGCCCTAAGCTGTGCTCCCTCACTCAGTACCCTCTTTAAAGTGAGCTCCTGTATTAAAATGATTCCTCAACATCTCTCTGTTACCTATTTTCGACACTTGAGTACTTCATGTTCTACTGCTGACATTCCTCTGGTGTTCCCCTATCACTCTGAATGTTTAGTTTACTGCCCCAATCTCACTTTACCCCACTGATCAGAACCTCTTTGTTTACCTCTCAGTGTTCCTCGCATCGAAGTACACGAAGTCTCCGGCCTGGACGCAGCGCGCGCAGGTCAGCCTGCGGCGCGAGGTGCTGCAGAGCGGGCATCGCTCCACGGCAACATACAGACCCTCCGCATCGTCCACTGACTCCACCATGAGCACACATCCCGGGGAGGAGTGGGCCGGGTGTAGGGGGTGATGGTGGGGACGGAGAGGCGGCCTGCCAGCGGAGTGAGAGCCGGAGGAGGAGGCAGATCGGTCGGGTCCGAGAGGAGGGAGCCCCGCGGAGGAAGAGGAGGACGCCATGGAGAGGAGCTAACTGCTAAGCTAATGCTAAGCTAACACTAACCTATTAAAAGCTCGATTTAAAACTAGTCAGCGTGACTTAGCGTTTTTCAACCCCTCCATGTTGATAACGTGTGACTGTTATATTGTCCGTGGTATCGCTGTCATATTTATAAAACCTTTAGAGGAGCTGAAAAATAAGCTGACACAGAGATGTTTTTGTTTTGATTAGAGAACGATGAGACCTCCACTTCCGGTTTCTTCTAAACACGTGACGGGTTTGTTTACGAAGTGACGTAACATTAGTGGGCGGAGTCACGGGAAACCTGCTGCGTTCATTATATTTTGTTTTAAAAACGAATAAAGAACTAATAATTTAAAAAGATAACACGCTCACACGTTCGTTTATGAAGTGACGAAGGAGTGGGCGGAGTCACCTGAAACTACTGCTTTAAATGTAATATATAAAAGCGCAAGTTTAAAATAAAAAGAATCAAAAGGATATTTACATAAGCTCTTAAGATTTACCTTTACTGGTAACTGTATTCTGTGTCTATTTGTGACTATAAGATGTCAATTCTTCAATGTGAAGCACTTCGGGCTGCACATCTTACACCAATAAAGCGTATTATTATTATACAGTATACAGTATACAAGAAATAGTTGTTAAACCACATTGTAAAAGGCTCAGATCCAAGTCAAAGTCTTGCAATAAAGACTTAACTTAATGGTTATTTTCATAACATTTTCACATAGACCAAAGCTTTAAGAAAAGTTCACGATAAAGTATTGCCAGTCCTAAAATAAATAGGTTTGTAAATAAATTACTTAAGTACAAATAACTTAACCAAAGTAAATAAGTATACATTAAGCAGCTTATTTCTGAATACCATGCGTTATGCTATCGTAATATAATTATTGCTGCATTAATGTTTTGATCCTTCAATGTCGCAGCTCATAAAAGAGATGCTACTAGTAGCTAGTGGAGCCTCGCAGATGGGGGTGCTGCAGCCCCCTCAGCACCCCCCCTTCCCGCGTCCATGAGGTACTGTACATATAGCTGGGATTTTAAATCAAAAATACATAATTGAATATGTATTATTATCTGAATATGTTAAATAAATGCAGGCCAGTAAAAAGTATAAAGGATGAAAACAGTACAATAAGGAGAGTCTGATTCAGAGCAAAGATAACAAAGCATTTTATAAGTAATTTCCGTTCTTTTAGGATGGTGATTCAACAGAGACTCAAAAAAAAACACGAGTCATTTACCATCCGCAAAATAAAAACATACAATAATGATATATTATCTATTTATAAATAAACTGGAAGTGACGTCAGAGGTTGGCCTCACTGTTTCCTGAAGCCTTTTAGGATCGGATAAATGTTCTCAAACGCATCGTAGATCTCTTCTCGTTGTTTAGCTCCTGCAAATGATCACAAGTAAATAATTAATAATGAACAATTATTATAACTTTCTTTATAAAACAGTATGTGCAAATTGTCTGCATTTACCAAAGACTTATATCTATTCCGTCATGATCAAGAATTTAATTACAAGAAATAATCTCCTAATTATTATCTGCATTAAGTAAAAAGAAAAATCACATTACAAAATTAGATTTTATTTTACAAGCGTGCAACTCTAAATCGTGAAGAAAAAGATTCCTATAATGAGATTTGTGTACAATCATTAAAGGTCACCTATCATGCAATTTTTAGATATATACAAATATATAAGAAACATGTCTATGAAGTGTTTTGCTCCAAACACCAAACAGATCATTCTAGCCATGCCTCATATCCCTCTATTTCACTTCCTGTTTCTAAAGTGCTGATTTGGGATATAAAGCTTTAAAGAGGAGGGGTCTGAGCTCATGCGGGACCCGGCAGCTACTGTCTAAACTAAATGCTGCCGTGATGAAACTCCATATCATGGATGATCAAGGATTGTCTCTGAAACAGTATGGAGCTCAAAGGCTTTCTCTCTTGCCGGTTATACCACAAGGTGAGTTCCTTTTGATTTCCTGCTTCTTCACACACATGCTCTCCAGTACAGGTTAGCTCTGAGTGTTAGCCATGCTAATGTAAACACCGACCATATTACGTCCAAAACAGTCGGGCATTGTTTCTGATAGCAACGTTTCTGATAGGGCCGTGGGTCCACATTTCAGATATTACGTCATATCGGACGCTAATCTGGATCAGCTCCGTTGTTCCCCCGTTTTTAGAGATTTGGGTTATAACAAGTACTGAGTGCATGTGAAATACATTTTAGTTGAAGAGAGCAATTAGCATTTAGCAAAAACTGCTTCTTTACTAACACTTAAAACCACAAAAACCTTGTAATTATAAAACAGTTGGTCAAAAGTAATGTTTAAACCTCCACTTGTATGTTAGTGTATGCAATGGATGAAATGACTGTTTGAAATGAACTGGATCCTCTGCTTTAACTTCTGTCTATAATAAAACGTTTTGAGTTTCGTTACCGGTCAGAACAACTTTCCCGGACACGAATATGAGCAGCACGATGCGAGGCTTCACCATGCGGTAGATGAGGCCTGGAAACAGCTCTGGTTCATAACTGTGGAGACAGAAACATTTGATATAAAGCTTTATAAATAATGTTAATAATCAGAATAACCTTCCTCAAAATCTATTTCACAATTCATTAAAAAGGTTTTCCAGTTTCTGTAAACCCTAATCTTGCTAACAGGAACTAGAAGCTAACTATTTGCTAAAGCTGCCTTCAGATGATAGGCGGTAAAACCAATGCCAAAACCTTACTAGCCAAACTATTGTACAATCCCACGTCTTTGTATTCTGCTGCAACACAAACATTTCCCAAATTGGGATCAATAAAGAACTTCTTCTCTTCTCTGAGGGGGAAGCGTGAAACATCTCAGTGGCTTGTGGTAATAGCTTGCCTCTTGAATATGAAAATACCTGCGTCAATCTAATAAGTTGTAGTAACACCATTTGGCCACTATGACAATCTGCTTCAACACCACTTCCTCGGGGCTCGATCCCGTTTGAATTGAGCCACGAGTTACACACATGATGTTCACCATGTGTCCCCTCTTCTTCATGTCTCTTCTTCATCACCATGTGTCCCCTCTTCTTCATGTCTCTTCTACATCAACACGTGTCCCCTCTTCTTCATGTCTCTTCTACATCAACACGTGTCCCCTCTTCTTCATGTCTCTTCTACATCAACACGTGTCCCCTCTTCTTCATGTCTCTTCTACATCAACACGTGTCCCCTCTTCTTCATGTCTCTTCTACATCAACACGTGTCCCCTCTTCTTCATGTCTCTTCTTCATCAACACGTGTCCCCTCTTCTTCATGTCTCTTCTTCATCAACACGTGTCCCCTCTTCTTCATGTCTCTTCTTCATCAACACGTGTCCCCTCTTCTTCATGTCTCTTCTTCATCAACACGTGTCCCCTCTTCTTCATGTCTCTTCTACATCAACACGTGTCCCCTCTTCTTCATGTCTCTTCTTCATCAACACGTGTCCCCTCTTCTTCATGTCTCTTCTTCATCAACACGTGTCCCCTCTTCTTCATGTCTCTTCTTCATCAACACGTGTCCCCTCTTCTTCATGTCTCTTCTTCATCAACACGTGTCCCCTCTTCTTCATGTCTCTTCTACATCAACACGTGTCCCCTCTTCTTCATGTCTCTTCTTCATCAACACGTGTCCCCTCTTCTTCATGTCTCTTCTTCATCAACACGTGTCCCCTCTTCTTCATGTCTCTTCTTCATCAACACGTGTCCCCTCTTCTTCATGTCTCTTCTTCATGTCTCTTCTACATCAACACGTGTCCCCTCTTCTTCATGTCTCTTCTTCATCAACACGTGTCCCCTCTTCTTCATGTCTCCTCTTCATCAACATGTGTCCCCTCTTCTTCATGTCTCCTCTTCATCAACATGTGTCCCCTCTTCTTCATGTCTCCTCTTCATCAACATGTGTCCCCTCTTCTTCATGTCTCTTCTTCATCAACATGTGTCCCCTCTGTATAAAGGGATTCTGAAACCCCCCCCCCACCTTATCACCTGAATCTCCTCCTAGAGCACCATTGAGTTCTTTGTAACCAGATGTCTCTCAGAGGGGCGTGGGGAGTATGCTAAGCTAGGCTAACCTGTGTCTCTACCTGCTGAACTGCTGGTGAGTCAGCACCAGGCCCTCCAGTCTGATGGGGAAACAGACGTCACAGCTGGCCACCATGTTCTGGATCTTAAAGTCCGTGAAGCGGGCGGGAAAACCCAGTTTCTGAACCACGCGGGCGTACTTCCTGGCTGCCAGACGAGAGTGCTCCTCACTGCACAAACACAAGGGTGAGGCATTAAAAAAAAGAAACGGTCTCACCTTTACCTGGAGACACACGGGTAAACAGACACACGGGTAAACAGACACACGGGTAAACAGACACACGGGTAAACAGACACACGGGTAAACAGACACACGGGTAAACAGACACACGGGTAAACAGACACACGGGTAAACAGACACACGGGTAAACAGACACACGGGTAAACAGACACACGGGTAAACAGACACACAGGTAAACAGACACACGGGTAAACAGACACACGGGTAAACAGACACACGGGTAAACAGACACACGGGTAAACAGACACACGGGTAAACAGACACACGGGTAAACAGACACACGGGTAAACAGACACACGGGTAAACAGACACACGGGTAAACAGACACACGGGTAAACAGACACACGGGTAAACAGACAGACGGGTAAACAGACACACGGGTAAACAGACACACAGGTAAACAGACACACAGGAAGATAAATGAAACTGGTTATCTGAACATGTAGGAATATTTGTTTGTTTTACTTTATTATTTTAACCCTGGCAATGGGTGCATGTATGTGTGTACATATGTATGTGTGTACATATGTACATATAGAATTGTGTTTATCTGTGTGAGTGTTTAATTCTCTTCTTCTTCCCAACAGGATGGGCTCTGTATAAACTATACTCTCTGCCCTCCTTCTACTCATTTTGTATAAACGGACGTATAAACTGTGTAATTGTTGAAATAGTAGAATAAATCAAAGTTAAAAACCAGACAGACCTCTTGGCTCCTGTACAGACCATCTTCCCGGAGCTGAAGATCAGAGCGGTGGTTCGAGGCTCTCTGATCCTCATGATGACCGCCGCAAAACGCTGAAACAAAACATGACATCTGAACAATGCTGAGGAGACATGACAGCAACCATCACCACCATTTAGCTTGGAAATACTTTACAGTAATAAGTCAGTATAGTGATGTATACTCAGAGAGGGCAAAAGTACACACATCCTTTCCTCAAGTAGAAGTACAGATACTCGTGTTTAAAAATACTCTGGTGAAAGTAGAAGTACTGACTAAACTTCTTTACTCAAGTCAAAGTAAAGAGGGCTTTGAAATGTACTTCAGTAAAAAGTACCCATAACTAGCAGCTGTTTTAAAGAGTACCTGACCTCCCTTTATATTAATAGAACAATAATGTCATTGTTAGCTAATGAATGTTTCCATGCTGAACAACGGCAACATGACAACGTTTTCATTGGTCCCTCTTCTTTAGAGAAGACCAGGAAATGATGGATACACGGATCGTGTTCAAATCAATAGGCACGCAATGACTCTAAATAATAATGATCACGCCACCAAACACACATTCAAACTAAAGGAACCAGCCTGTTTGGGAAATGTGAGAAGTAGAAAGTACAGGTATTTGTGTTCAACATGTAAGAAGTAGAAAGTACAGGTATTTGTGTTCAACATGTGAGAAGTAGAAAGTACAGGTATTTGTGTTCAACATGTAAGAAGTAGAAAGTACAGGTATTTGAGTTCAACATGTGAGAAGTAGAAAGTACAGGTATTGTGTTCAACATGTAAGAAGTAGAAAGTACAGGTATTTGTGTTCAACATGTAAGAAGTAGAAAGTACAGGTATTTGTGTTCAACATGTGAGAAGTAGAAAGTACAGGTATTTGTGTTCAACATATAAGAAGTAGAAAGTACAGGTATTTGAGTTCAACATGTAAGAAGTAGAAAGTACAGGTATTTGTGTTCAACATGTAAGAAGTAGAAAGTACAGGTATTTGTGTTCAACATGTAAGAAGTAGAAAGTACAGGTATTTGAGTTCAACATGTAAGAAGTAGAAAGTACAGGTATTTGTGTTCAACATGTGAGAAGTAGAAAGTACAGGTATTTGTGTTCAACATGTAAGAAGTAGAAAGTACAGGTATTTGTGTTCAACATGTAAGAAGTAGAAAGTACAGGTATTTGTGTTCAACATGTGAGAAGTAGAAAGTACAGGTATTTGGGTTCAACATGTAAGAAGTAGAAAGTACAGGTATTTGTGTTCAACATGTTAGAAGTAGAAAGTACAGGTATTTGTGTTCAACATATAAGAAGTAGAAAGTACAGGTATTTGTGTTCAACATGTGAGAAGTAGAAAGTACAGGTATTTGTGTTCAACATATAAGAAGTAGAAAGTACAGGTATTTGTGTTCAACATGTAAGAAGTAGAAAGTACAGGTATTTGTGTTCAACATGTGAGAAGTAGAAAGTACAGGTATTTGGGTTCAACATGTAAGAAGTAGAAAGTACAGGTATTTGTGTTCAACATGTAAGAAGTAGAAAGTACAGGTATTTGGGTTCAACATGTAAGAAGTAGAAAGTACAGGTATTTGTGTTCAACATGTAAGAAGTAGAAAGTACAGGTATTTGTGTTCAAAGTGTAAGAAGTAGAAAGTACAGGTATTTGTGTTCAACATGTAAGAAGTAGAAAGTACAGGTATTTGTGTTCAACATGTAAGAAGTAGAAAGTACAGGTATTTGTGTTCAACATGTAAGAAGTAGAAAGTACAGGTATTTGTGTTCAACATGTAAGAAGTAGAAAGTACAGGTATTTGTGTTCAACATGTAAGAAGTAGAAAGTACAGGTATTTGTGTTCAACATGTAAGAAGTAGAAAGTACAGGTATTTGGGTTCAACATGTAGAAGTAGAAAGTACAGGTATTTGGGTTCAACATGTAAGAAGTAGAAAGTACAGGTATTTGTGTTCAACATATAAGAAGTAGAAAGTACAGGTATTTGTGTTCAACATGTGAGAAGTAGAAAGTACAGGTATTTGTGTTCAACATGTAAGAAGTAGAAAGTACAGGTATTTGTGTTCAACATGTGAGAAGTAGAAAGTACAGGTATTTGGGTTCAACATGTAAGAAGTAGAAAGTACAGGTATTTTGTGTTCAACATGTAAGAAGTAGAAAGTACAGGTATTTGTGTTCAAAGTGTAAGAAGTAGAAAGTACAGGTATTTGTGTTCAACATGTAAGAAGTAGAAAGTACAGGTATTTGTGTTCAACATGTAAGAAGTAGAAAGTACAGGTATTTGTGTTCAACATGTAAGAAGTAGAAATACAGGTATTTGTGTTCAACATGTGTAAGAAGTAGAAAGTACAGGTATTTGTGTTCAACATGTAAGAAGTAGAAAGTACAGGTATTTGTGTTCAACATGTAAGAAGTAGAAAGTACAGGTATTTGGGTTCAACATGTAAGAAGTAGAAAGTACAGGTATTTGGGTTCAACATGTAAGAAGTAGAAAGTACAGGTATTTGTGTTCAACATGTAAGAAGTCAAAGTAAAAAGTGGTCACAAAAATAAGTAGTGGAGTAAGTACTGATACCAGAAAACATGTACTTAAGTACAGTAACAAAGTATTTGTACTCCATTACTTCCCACCTCTGTGTATACTGTACTGACTTATCACTGTAAAGTACTTTAAAGCTAACTTTGAGCTAACCATGTCTAAGCGCTAATATATCAACAAATGATAGTTTTATGTTCTGAACCAACGCAGTCTCACGGCATTTCGTGTTGTAGTCAGGAAATGATTCGTGTCACAGAACCATTTGAAAAGCAATGTATTTCTATTGGTAGTATGTTTCGTGCCGGCAACACGTCTTTTTGTCCAGTCGGGTCTTGGAAGACCAGAAGCTGTGGTTCATAAAAACATGTTCTTACTCAATATCAAGCCATCATAATTGTTTTTATTTTTATTTTAAATGTTATAATGTCGGACTTTTCTTGCCGTCAGTGAGGAAAAGAAATGGCTCAGAGCTAAATCTTTTATTCCTTCTAATTTGTTATTATTTGGTGCAGGCACGAAACACACTACCAATAAAAATACATTGCTTCTAAAATCGTTCTGTGTGACACGAGGAAAAGGAGGAAAAGGAGGAAAAGGAGGAAAAGGAGGAAAAGGGGGAAAAGGGGGAAATGGTGTTGGTGAACACGAATCAAGAGATTCATTTTTTGACTATAACACGTAATGCCGTGAGACTGTCTGAACAGCAGTTACATTATTAAAGGACAAAAGGAGAACATAGCCAAACATTGCTCAGGACTTCTAGAAAACATTATATTTCACACCAATGTTTACACTGAAGAAATCAATGTTAGTTTAGTTTGTAGGGCATTTGGTTAGTGTGAGGTGTTTTTTAGCTTACAATGTTTCTGTAGATATCTCTTCTAGATGCGTTGGTTAAAAAAGATATTGTAAAATCTGACGGTACCTTTGGGTTGTACTCTGCATTTCTGGCTTGCAGGGCGATGAACTTGAGATCCAGAGGACAGCACAGGTTGACTGTGGAGACGATGTTCCTGCAGACACACGGAGACACCAGCATGTCACTCGATCTGAAGGCAGCAGAACACTTAAAACTTGAAAGTAGAAACCGTTTGTACAGACCAAAACCGAATCAGACTTTTCCTGCAATGGCAATAAAAACAAGGTTAAAAAGCCATTAGTTTCTCTTTTGTCTGTCGCCATCCTGGTTTTGAACAGTCGCCATCTTGTTTGTGTGGAACCGGTAGAGAAACAGGATGGCTGATCCCAACCTAGTTCTACTTTCATGAATTTAAAACACATTCAATTAGAAAATAACACTAAAAATGTGCAGACCGAAAAACCTTGTGGGAGCAAAGCCAAATCACATGGTAGCCGAGTCATAAAACCTACGTCTTTGTCATCAAATTTGAATTTAAATGGGAACATATATTACAACATGGTTCTGAATAGAAGAAGACTGAAGATTAAGACCACACACTTGTCAGGAAAATGTTTAATGAGGTAATAAACCAAGTGAGAAGTCGTATCATTTCCTCATAGACTGTATATATAAAGACTTCTATACAATCTCAATATGATTGGAGTCGCCCCCTGCTGGATATAAGAGAGAATGCAAGGTTTAAAGCACTTAACGTGACTCTGTATTGAAAAATACCTGAAACTAGCAATTGAGACCATAACCTTGTCAGGAACTGTTTTAATGAGGTAATAAACCAAGTGAGAAGTAGGGTCATTTTCTCATAGACTTCTATACAATCTCAATATGATTGGAGTCGCCCCCTGCTGGATATAAGAGAGAATGCGCTTCAGAACCGTAACTAGTACAGTCAAAGTATCAGTACTATGTTCCTATGTTCATCAGTGACTTACGGTAACAGCTCATTCTCTCATAGACTTCTATACAATCTAAATCTAATTGGATCTTCGTTATCAGTGACTTACTGTAGCTGTGGGATGATTCCTGAGTTCTCAGTTACAGGGGTCATGGGGGTCATTGGGGTCATGGGGGTCATGGGGTAGAAAGCACTGGTCTCCAGCCCCGAAACGGACGCCTCCTGCTGGGGGTTTTCTTGTGTTTCCAGTGTGGCAGCCTGGGAGTTGAAGTCCAAACCGACACCACTGTCCCGAGAGACATTCAGAGCTGAAGTCTGACTGTCATCTGGAACAAAACACACAACAGGGCTTCTTTAATTCAAAGTTAAAAAAAACACATTGTTTATCTGTTCTCTATACAGAGCGCTGCAGGGATGACTTGTTTTTGTCGGCAGATATCAATGTTACTGGTTCCCTAACAAAAAGCCAGTGGGATTTTTCTATTGGATTATTGCAGCAAAAAAGCTTTTTATGATAATTGAACGTTTGGTTCAGCAGAATTATCTCCACATATTAACATCACTTTTATGATTTATGAAACTTAAATGCCATCTCCAGAAGTTAAAAGCTAATGTTGGGCTATAAAGGAACTACTACAGCACGGTCACATGACTTCACCACCGCTAAGCTAAAGGTGGCTAATGTTGGGCTATAAAGGAACTACAGCACGGTCACATGACTTCACCACCGCTAAGCTAAAGGTGGCTAATGTTGGGCTATAAAGGAACTACAGCACGGTCACATGACTTCACCACCGCTAAGCTAAAGGTGGCTAATGTTGGGCTATAAAGGAACTACAGCACGGTCACATGACTTCACCACCGCTAAGCTAAAGGTGGCTAATGTTGGGCTATAAAGGAACTACAGCACGGTCACATGACTTCACGTCACCACCGCTAAGCTAAAGGTGGCTAATGTTGGGCTATAAAGGAACTACAGCACGGTCACATGACTTCACCACCGCTAAGCTAAAGGTGGCTAATGTTGGGCTATAAAGGAACTACAGCACGGTCACATGACTTCACCACCGCTAAGCTAAAGGTGGCTAATGTTGGACTATAAAGGAACTACAGCACGGTCACATGACTTCACCACCGCTAAGCTAAAGGTGGCTAATGTTGGGCTATAAAGGAACTAAAGCACGGTCACATGACTTGACGTCACCACCGCTAAGCTAAAGGTGGCTAATGTTGAGCGTGATGACGTTTAGTTGTTTCATTCAGACACGTTTTTTTTATTCACCAATGGGGTATTTACTGACGTATTTCATGTCATAGAACAAATCGTAAAATCTCTTCAGCTTGTGTTAACCACAGACCTTATTTCTGACATCTAACCAAAAATGCTAACATGCCAACTCATTTCCCAGGTTTTAGGACTCATTCCTGAACTACAAATGTGTTCCCGTGCCGTCATACTTATGTTTGCATGACTGGGGTCCTGCGTGCTGAGCTCATCTGGCAGGAAGCTGAGGTCCAGATCCTCCGCTGGCTTCACCTTCAGCAGGGGGGCGGAGGCGTCCGGACCCTCGAGGCCCAGATCATCCTCCAAGAGGAAGTCCTCCTGCAGAAAGTGATTTTATATAAATTGTACGACATTTACGTAAAACCTCCGACAATTATTCAGTGGAGGCACAGACTTCAACAGGTCTACACGATGGAAAAGATGACGGCAAGTCTACAAATGAGAATGGACTCCTTTATCAAAAGGTGGAACGGTGTTAAAAGATACCTGGATGTCTAGCTAGTTGAAAAGGGTTGTTTTAACTTAATTGAGTTTCAAAAGAACATTATGGAAAATGTCCCTGTGTAACCGATCCTGCAAAAAATGTCCCTCCTTGTGTAAAATGCTTTTTAAAATGAAAATAAACAGTTCAAAAATAATAGAAAATTGTACGACATTTTTCACTCCTGCACAGATGGGCTTTCAGGTAAACTTCTAAAAATGTAAATACAATTTCTCAGCTCTCACATTGCAGGATAAGCTATTTTAGTGGAGGAAATGTAAGTCCATCACTTTTTTTATTTATGGAGTTTTGGCATAGTCACATTTAAACTTGGAAACTAAGAATTTCAGAATCCAAATGAAGCTCAGCGCAAGTTCAACCAGGAAGATCATCTTTACTCATTAATTTCCTATGTCTATGTTCCTACTCTCTCTCCTCTCAATAAGTGATCGGGGGCGTCACTCCCCAGCTTAACCAATCACTTCGCTCTATTCTCACAAGCCTATCATAGCGCTCCGCTAACCCTTTAAAATCAGCTCTCTCCCCTCTGACAGCTGTCATTTCAGGTGACTCGACGCAACCCTCCTCCACCCCTTTTCACCTCCTGTCCCTCTGAGTCCAGGGTCAAGCTAAGCCCCTCCCCTTCAGACCAAACCCAACCATCCATTCACCACCACCAGGGTCAAGCTAAGCCCCTCCCCTTCAGACCAAACCCAACCATCCATTCACCACCACCAGGGTCAAGCTAAGCCCCTCCCCTTCAGACCGACCCCAACTATCCATTCACCACCACCAGGGTTAAGCTAAGCCACTCCCCTTCAGACCGACCCCAACTATCCATTCACCACCACCAGGGTCTAGACCCCGGGGGGTTTCATGGGATCGGTTCTCCCCTCCCGAATGATACTCCTGCACAACGGGGCCTAATCGCCAAAACTCCATCACATTCATTTGTGTACTCCTGGCTATAAATATGTATTCTTATCCAAACCGTCTCTCCTGATTGAATTGTCTTTATTTGTGACGTGAAAAGTTAGAGTCGTACAGAAACTTGAGTGACAGTCAGAGAGGATTTTTTTTAATGTGCTTTTAAAGGTGAAAATTCAAGTTTTTATTTATATATATATATATATATATATATATATATATATAGCTCATATTAGCTTAGTTTGCTCAGATTGTTTTGATGAAATTGTGCATCTTCAATTTAATAAACTTTCAAATCAGATTAAGTACTGTATTAAAAGGTGATGTGTGAAATTGAAAAACTTTTGTTGGCAACAAATCACTGAAACACTATTCAATTATTGTCTTTACTGATTATTTGTGCAACTTAAATTATAAAAACTCCTCTTGTTAGATCTAAATGAAAAGTCACTTCCGTTTCAATGTACTCAAACTCAACAGGTGTTCACTGATTACCTGAACAATTTGATGTTAAATAAACCTTTAGCAGGTGAAAGCAGCAGTATAGCCAATCAAACACGCATATTTCATTTATTTATATACCCCAATACCATAAAGGAAACACATTTTCCTGAAGGGGGTTTTACAGAATTTACAACATAACCTCTTTAGACCCTATAGCAGAGCACGTGCAAAAACTTCCCAAAATCAACCCCCACATTTGAGGTGAAACAAACTCAGAGTATTGCAGACATTTTAAACTTGACTCTTTTTAGTCTGTACTCACTTTTGCAATAGAGTCATCGAAGTAACGCTCCAACGCAAACTCGTCCATGAGTGAAGATCCATGGGATTTGATTCAGGAGCTTCCACAGCTGCATCTAATCATGTACTCATCAACACACACTAACGCAAACACACACACGCACGCACGCACGCACGCACGCACGCACGCACGCACGCACACTTCACCTGAAGAGAAACACACTTCACATTATTAAGTCTTATCATCATGGTGCAGTTCACCCTCCCCTCCTGCAGGGGGAACCGACTCGTCTCAATCACAATAGAAGAAGCTGAGTTCTGCGCATGCGCACCGGATGTAAACAAAGCAGCATGGCACAGTGAAGATGGGAGAGATCTGACAGCAGCGGAATGTATCGGTTATATATTTATATATTTTATTTTGATCCGATATATGATATTATTTGTTTGTGATGACGGAGTAACATAATGGAGTCTGTGAAGAAACGACTGGCTGAGTTTTCTGTGGAGGCTCACGGTGAGAAACATTAATACTACAGTACTACAACGAAGTACTTCTGCTAGTATTACAATGATTACTGCCACTACTCATTGTTACTCCAACTAGTGCAACCTACTTCTTACTATCACTACTACCAGTAACTTACTAGTACTAATAGGTATTAGTAATTAACAACTAACATATTTACTAGTATTATAATCACTAGATTGTAACTAATACTTGCTGCCACTTAAAAATATTTGTTATGAACAAACTAGTGTGTGTGTGTGTGTGTGTGTGTGTGTGTGTGTGTGTGTGTGTGTGTGTGTGTGTGTGTGTGTGTTCCAGGTGACATGAGATTGTAACTAATACTTGCTGCCACTTAAAAATATTTGTTATGAACAAACTACTAAATTAGTAGTATAACGTGTTTTTTTGGCACAAATCTGACTTTGAAATGTAATAATCGATCAATTAATTAACCAATCTAGAACATTTAGGAATTACACTTTTGAGTCTTTGATTTGATCTAAACCTTTTTAAATCCCCATATATAAGTCTATTAACTCTACTTTCTATCACCTGTTTCAACCTAGAGGTCAGGAAAATACTAAGACTGTTATTCAGATACTGGCTGATCAGAAACAAATCTTCATTCTCCTATTGTCCTTCATTATTGATATAATAGATGACTGACGTTTGTTCAGGTTACCATGAAGAAGGCTTTACTGTTTTATTTATACTTCTCTAAAAAAATACTTATTTCTAGAAGACATTTTCACTTAATTCAACAATTGTTTTACTAACTTCCTTCTTGCCTTATTTATATCAGATCAGATTCATCCTCCCAGGGATAGAGACATGTGTGTCCATATGTACTTTAAAGGGGACCTATCATGCAAAATGCACGTGTTGATGTCTTCTCTACATCAACACGTGTCCCGGTGTGTCCCCGGTGTGTCCCCGGTGTGTCCCCGGTGTGTCCCCGGTGTGTCCCCGGTGTGTCCCCGGTGTGTCCCCGGTGTGGTCCCCGGTGGTGTCCCCGGTGTGTCCCCGGTGTGTCCCCGGTGTGTCCCCCGGTGTGTCCCCGGTGGTGTCCCCGGTGTGTCCCCGGTGGTGTCCCCGGTGTGTCCCCGGTGTGTCACCGGTGTGTCCCCGGTGTGGTCCCCGGTGTGTCCCCGGTGTGGTCCCCGGGTGTGTCGGGGAAACTCACCAGCGTCAGAAAATAAAACCCTCTCGTCTTTTCCCTCCGTACCCAAATCTCTAAAAAACGGGGGAACAACGGAGCTGATCCAGATTTGCGTCCGATATGACGTAATATCTGAAATGTGGACCCACGGCCCAATCAGAAACGTTGCTATCAGAAACAATGCCCGACTGTTTTGGACGTAATATGGTCGGTGTTTACATTAGCATGGCTAACACTCAGAGCTAACCTGTACTGGAGAGCATGTGTGTGAAGAAGCAGGAAATAAAAAGGAACTCACCTTGTGGTATAACCGGCAAGAGAGAAAGCCTTTGAGCTCCATACTGTTTCAGAGACAATCCTTGATCATCCATGATATGGCGTTTCATCACGGCAGTATTTAGTTTAGACGGTAGCTGCTTCTTATTAAATATCTTTGCAAGTTTCTTTAGTGTATATATCTCATTTCAACACAAAGAAATTCAAACAAACCTTCACTTAGAGAATTCATTGATTTCTCTGTGCACTTTAGTCTGGAGGTTTTAAAGGTATTTACAAACATAAAGCTGTATTGTATAAAGTGCTGACTCATCACTTTTCTGTCTCTCTTCTGAACTGCTGAGATCAATCAGACTCATTGTTTACTGATTACCTTTCAGATTTGTACCTGAACCGATCAGTGCCGTACCTGGAGGAGCCGCCCGACCCGCTGCACTTCTACCGCGACTGGATTGGTCCAAACAAGCCGTGCATCATCCGCAACGCCTTCAGCCATTGGCCGGCTCTGTCCAGGTGGACGCCAGACTACCTGAGGTGAGGAAGCCCTGCCCACTCTTAGGTCCTTCTTCTTCTTCTGTGGTGTCAGGGTGTGATATATATATATTTTTGTATTTGCACGTTGTTGGCATATACAGTATGTGTCTCCCTGGTCCCCGGCTTGATCTTCAACCTCAGGATCCATGTATTTGTGATCCTCTCCAGAATGGAAGTAGTCATCACATACAGAATACCTTGTATATCAAAATTCTGACTTTTTCTCAAAATCTCCAAATTATGACTTGTTCCTAAATATTATGACTTTTTCCTCAAAATTAAAAAATGTTCTCAAAATTATGACCTTTTTCTCAAAATCTCAAAAATCTGACTTTTCCCTCAAAATTCTGACTTTTTCTAAAAATCTCAAAATTCTAACTTTTCCTCAAAATCTGGAAGTAGTCATCACATACAGAGCATCAAGTAGTTCCTGAACAGTGTCCTTCACATGCTGATATCCAAGAGAGGGAGTTACACAGTCACAAGATGGAGGAATAGAAAGCAGTATTCAATGTTTACTTCAGATTAGCTCCACGTCAGAAATGAGCATGCTTGTCATATGTCTATCTCCATAGAGGCTGAATCATCATGTTAATCACATAGCTATCATATGCCTCAAACAGTCCTGATGCTCTTCTAGGTAATCACACATCCTGTCATGTTCACAGCTACAGGTGGGATACCTTTGTTAGCATGTGTGCTCATAAAGCCCCTTTGTATTGTATTGTTTGCAGGGAGAAGGTGGGGTCAAAGGTCATCAGCGTAGCGGTGACTCCTAACGGTTACGCTGATGCCGTTAACGGCGACCGCTTCGTGATGCCGGAGGAAAGACGCATGAGCTTTTCTTCTGTTCTGGACATCATCGAGGGGAAGGTGAGAGACCCTGCGCTGCCCCCTGCGCTGCCCCCTGCGCTGCCCGCTGCGCTGCCCGCTGCGCTGCCCCCTGCGCTGCCCGCTGCGCTGCCCGCTGCGCTGCCCCCTGCGCTGCCCCCTGCGCTGCCCCCTGCTGGACAACTACTATAGTAACACAACAAATTGTGTGTGTGTGTGTGTGTGTGTGTGTGTGTGTGTGTGTGTGTGTGTGTGTGTGTGTGTGTGTGTGTGTGTGTGTGTGTGTGTGTGTGTGTGTGTGTGTGTGTGTGTGTGTGTGTGTGTGTGTGTGTGTGTGTGTGTGTGTGTGTGTTGTGTGTGTGGTGTGTGTGTGTGTGTGTGTGTGTGTGTGTGTGTGTGTGTGTGTGTGTGTGTGTGTGTGTGTGTGTGTGTGTGTGTGTGTGTGTGTGTGTGTGTGTGTGTGTGTGTGTGTGTGTGTGTGTGTGTGTGTGTGTGTCTCAGGTGCAGCAGCAGGGGGTGTTCTATGTCCAGAAGCAGTGCTCTAACCTGCTGGACGAGCTGCCAGAGCTCACAGACGACGTGGAGCCTCACGTGTCCTGGATGAGCGACGCACTCGGTGAGTTCATCCTGATCCCAGACCAGTTACCTGTCTCAAACAAACTGTATCTCCAGAGGTGGGAAGTAGTGGAGTACAAATACTTTGTTACTGTACTTAAGTACATGTTTCTGGTATCAGTACTTTACGCCACTACTTATTTTTCTGACCACTTTTTACTTTGACTTGAGTAAAGAAGTTTAGTCAGTACTTCTACTTCTACCAGAGTATTTTTAAACACGAGTATCTGTACTTCTGCTTGAGTACAGGATGTGTGTACTTCTGCCATCTCTGAGTATCTATAAAGGTCTTACCTGTAGATGGGTCGGGGTCTACAGGGTCTGCAGCTAATATCTACAGGGTCTTCCTTCTATGGAAGTATCTAACCCCGGTGTCCCATGACCCACATTTCACTAAAGAATACACAGAAATCCCTTAAACTTTGTCAAAACTTTTTATTGTTCTGCAGTTCAGCATGTTGGAAAACAGGGACTGAAACATATCTATACATTAGTAAAAAAAATCAAAGAAACAACTTCAGAAGTCGTCTCTTCAGTAAGAAAAACATGTTTACTGTATGTAGTATTTATAATCTTTGTATTTATCAGGTAATACATTTTCACATTTGTTTTCTTACCTTATTCAACAAAACTCAATATTTAAACTAAGCGGTTTTAAAGAATGAGATGCCCTTTAGATGCCGCTGTGCAAACATCAGACACCCAATCCATCCTTCATCCACGCTCTTTAAATCACCTGCTCGTGTCGCTCCCGTACTCGTGTCGCTCCCGTAGTCGTGTCGCTCCCGGAGTCGTGTCGCTCCCGTACTCGTGTCGCTCCCGTACTCGTGTCGCTCCCGTAGTCGTGTCGCTCCCGTACTCGTGTCGCTCCCGTACTCGTGTCGCTCCCGTAGTCGTGTCGCTCCCGGAGTCGTGTCGCTCCCGTACTCGTGTCGCTCCCGTAGTCGTGTCGCTCCCGGAGTCGTGTCGCTCCCGTAGTCGTGTCGCTCCCGTAGTCGTGTCGCTCCCGTAGTCGTGTCGCTCCGGAGTCGTGTCGCTCCCGTACTCGTGTCGCTCCCGTACTCGTGTCGCTCCCGTACTCGTGTCGCCCGTAGTCGTCGCTCCGGAGTCCGTGTCGCCCGTAGTCGTGTCGCTCCCGTACTCGTGTCGCTCCGCGTAGTGTCGCTCCCGGAGTCGTGTCGCTCCCGTACTCGTGTCGCTCCGTAGTAGTCGTGTCGTCCCGTACTCGTGTCGCTAGTCGTGTCGCTCCCGGAGTCGTGTCGCTCCCGTACTCGTGTCGCCCGTAGTCGTGTCGCTCCGTACTCGTGTCGCTCCCGTAGTCGTGTCGCTCCCGTAGTCGTGTCGCTCCCGTAGTGTGTCGCTCCCGTACTCGTTGTCGCTACCAGTAGTCGTTGTGCGCTCCCGTACTCGCTGTCGCTCCGGTGTCTTGTCGCTCCCGGAGATCGTGTCGCTCCCGGATCGTGTCGCTCCCCGTACTCGTGTCGCTCCCCGTAACTGTGTCGCTCCCGTAGTCGTGTGCTCCTGAAGTAAATACAACTTAACAAACGTAGAATCCCAAAAGTCAGTTCCTATAGATGATGGTTGAACTCCAGCTGTGCCTCGAGCGTCTCTCAGAGGATGTTGTCTCTCCGTCTGTCGAGCTCCTCACTCAGACTCCTCACGCTCCTCCCCATCTTCTTCGGGTTCCTCACCCTCTGAGGGAAGAGGAACTTCTCAAAGCCCGGATGCTTTCTGCCCGGTTTGAAACTGAACAGCTCGTCCTTCTTGAACTCGTCCACAAACCTGGACACGTCGGCTGTCCTCTTGCAGGATGAAGAAGAGGAGGATGAAGAGGAGGAGGTGTTTGTGAGGCGGTGCAGACAGGAGGACAGGTTCAGAGGGTTTCCTCCCGTGAAGAAGAGTCGGTCCAGATGTTTGGCCTGATCTCCAGCCAGGTGAGCGCTCTGCTCCACCTGCTGAGACGTGAAGCTGCCTTTACCGAACTCTATCCCACCTGAGAGGAGAGAGGAGATGATGTTCAGGTGTATATCAGTATGTAGTGTCTCTACTTTAAAGAGTCCTCTCCTGCTGATGTTCAGGTGTATATCAGTATGTAGTGTCTACTTTAAAGAGTCCTCTCCTGCTGATGTTCAGGTGTATATCAGTATGTAGTGTCTCTACTTTAAAGAGTCCTCTCCTGCTGATGTTCAGGTGTATATCAGTATGTAGTGTCTCTACTTTAAAGAGTCCTCTTCTGCTGATGTTCAGGTGTATATCAGTATGTAGTGTCTCTACTTTAAAGAGTCCTCTCCTGCTGATGTTCAGGTGTATATCAGTATGTAGTGTCTCTACTTTAAAGAGTCCTCTCCTGCTGATGTTCAGGTGTATATCAGTATGTAGTGTCTCTACTTTAAAGAGTCCTCTCCTGCTGATGTTCAGGTGTATATCAGTATGTAGTGTCTCTACTTTAAAGAGTGAGCTGACCTTTGAACTCGTTGATCATGAGCTCAGTGAGGAGATCCAGGCTGACGTTCCCTCCCGATGTTCCCTGAAGATTCAGAACTCGGTTCCACTTCATGTCCTGTCTGACTCGCTCCGGGTAGAACCCCTCGATCCCTGAACACAACACGGTAACCATGACAACAACCCAGACAACAACCCTTTAGTCACACTGAGAACAGAGAAGCTACAAGAGTAGTGCCGTTCACCACCCAAACATTTAGAAAATTAAATAATAATAAAGTACATTTTTGGTCTTATACAATTGTTTTAATAATAATAATAATAATAATAATAATAATAATAATAATAATAATAATAGTTATAATAAATTACAATTTTGGTTGAATAAAATGTGTTTAAATAAATAAATAGCATTAATAGCGAATATGAGTTACAATAATGATCATAAATTACGTTTTTGGTCGGATAAAAATGTGTTTAATAAAATAAACATCACCTCGACAGACACAAACTAATACTCTTTCCACAGCAAAACAAATATACTCTAATTGATCTCAGTAAATCTAATCACAAAAACCACAGGACGCAATAGTGTCTCAGTGGGCGGGGCTTGTTGTCACTGACCAATCAGATGTCTCGTACCTGTGATCAGCTGGTGGCTGCTGTTGAAGAGCTGCAGGTGTTTTCGGCTCCACAGCAGAACCATGTCCGTCCTCCAGAAGTCCGTCATGGCGTCTCCGTCTCCCTCCTGGATGGCGTCCCGTCGGGCCAGGTGGTTAAGCCCCTCCCACAACACCGCCTTAGTGTAGTTCAACAGGAAGTCCTCCTCCCCGCCCCCCCCCATGGAGCAGGAGGAGGAGCAGAACCACGGAGCTGCAACAACAAACATGTCAGAAAGATTCAAGATTCAATAATAATAATAATAATAATAATACATGACACTTATATAGCGCTTTTCTAAAAACAAAAAGTTATTTCTGTTATTATTAACAGTAATAACGTAAAATAGCATTAAACAAATTCAAATTAAATTAAAGCTGCAAGCAGCGTTGAGCGGGTCTTCGACGCTCCGCAGGCTGTTGTCCGCACGTCGACGTCAGGCAGATGTCTCGAGGACTCGGCCGTTGGCAAACGTGGGAAGTTTCAGGCCGATCGGACAACGTACATGGGAGTTACAGCAGTATCATAAACATTGTGTTTGATGGCGAGTGATCTGTCGCCATGGCAACGGAATTTGATGACACCCCATAATACGCCTAGATGTGTTGAGGGCTGCATCGTTATCAAACCTGTGAAGTTTTGGGCCGTTTGGAGCATGTTAACTGGAGTTATGAGAAAACCGTGTTTCACGGCGACCATTTTGTTACCATAGCAACGACATTTGACGAAATCTCAAAACTGACACATATATGTCTCGAGGGCTTGACGGTTAGCACACATGTGAAATTTGAACACTTTTTAACTATTTACACAGGAGTTAAAGCAATATGGTGCTTAACGGCGAGGGATGCGTTGCCACGGCAACAGCTTTTGAGGAAAACTCACTATTGTCATATTGAGGTGTTGAGGGCCGGACCATTAACTGTCATCTGATGTCTGGTGCAGTTTGGACCATTTTCCATTGAGTTAAGACAACACCGTGTTTCATGGCGAGGGATCTGTCGCCATGGCAACGGCATATGATGACATCCCATAATTGGCGTAGAGCTGTTGAGGGCCGGACTAGTAGCCATGATCTGAAGTGTGGTGCCGTTTGGAACCTTTTCCATTGATTTAAGACAACATTGTGTTTTTTGGCGAGGGATGCGTTGCCATGGAAACGGCATGCGGTGAGATCTCAGATTTCACGTAGAGCTGTTGAGGGCCGGACTAGTAGCCATGATCTGAAGTCTGGTGCAGTTTGGAACATTTTCCATTGACGTAAGACAACATCGTGTTTTACGGCGAGTGATTAGTTGCCATGGAAACGGCATACGGTGAGATCTCAGATTTCACGTAGAGCTGTTGAAGGCCGGACCATTAACTGTCATCTGAAGTCTGGTGCCGTTGGAACGTTTTCCATTGAATTAAGACAACTTCGTGTTTTATGGCGAAGGATGCGTTGCCATGGAAACGGCATACGGTGAGATCTCAGATTTCGCGTAGAGCTGTTGAGGGCCGGACCAGTGATATAAAAGTGAAGATTGGGGGACGATGGGACCGTGTCCATTGGATTTACAGCGACACCGTGTTTTATGGCGAGGGATTCGTTGCCATGGCAACAGCTTTTGAGGAAAACTCACTTTTGTCATATTAATGTGTTGAGGGCCGGACCATTAACTGTCATCTGAAGTCTGGTGCCGTTTTGAACCTTTTCCATTGATTTAAGACAACATCGTGTTTTATGGCGAGTGATGCGTTGCCATGGAAACGGCATACGGTGAGAACTCAGATTTCACGTAGAGCTGTTGAGGGCCGGAGCATTAACTGTCATCTGAAGTCTGGTGCCGTTTGCAACCTTTTCCATTGAATTAAGACAACATCGTGTTTTACGGCGTGGGATGCGTTGCCATGGAAACGGCATACGGTGAGATCTCAGATTTCACGTAGAGCTGTTGAGTCATGGACCAGTGATATAAAAGTGAAGATTGGGGGACGATGGGACCGTGTTGATTGGATTTACAGCGACACCGTGTTTTATGGCGAGGGATTCGTTGCCATGGCAACAGCTTTTGAGGAAAACTCACTTTTGTCATATTAATGTGTTGAGGGCCGGACCATTAACTGTCATCTGAAGTCTGGTGCAGTTTTGACCATTTTCCATTGACTTAAGACAACATTGTAAAGTTTGGTGGCGTTGTGAGCATGTCAGTTTCAGTTATGACATCATCGTATTCCATGGCGTTTGATGGGCCTAGCATCGAGCGAACGCGAACTTTGGCGCCAAATAACGGCTGCGCCGTGCGAAAGAAAAAAACTTCCGTGATAACTTTGAATTGCCCATGTAAATGATAAATCGCGTTTTTTGACGCCTTTTTCGACGCCAAATTCAAAATGGCCGACTTCCTGTACGTTATTTTATACCCCTCCAAGAGGCTTTTTTGTTCGTCTCCGCACCCTAGATATGCGTAGCGAGTTTCGTTCGTTTACGTGAAAGTTAAAGTAGGGGGAGTTAACGTTAAAAACGGAAGTGGGCGTGGCCTACGCAATTTTTGACGTAAAGTTCCGGGACCAATTACACATCTCAAGTTGCACCACTTCTGACGTGCGTGCACAATTTGGTGAGTTTTCACATATGTAGCGGGGGTCAAAAGTGCGCGCAAAAAGTTCAAATAATAATCAGAATAATAATAATAATAAATAATCGGACCAATATCAATAATGTGCTCGTTTACCATATTGGCCGTTGGGCTACCTACTGTCATGATTTAGGCCACTTTTAATGGACTTTTACCCGTCTTTTTCCCTGTTTTTAGTGGGTTTTGCATGGTTATCGCTCGCTTTGCGAGCGACTAAATTGATCGTAACGATATTAATTATGCGAGTTGCGCCCACGTGACTGGGCTCGCGCGGACTATCTGCCGTCACTATTTCCGAACCTTTTCTGTGCTTTTGCCGGTCGTTATCCCTGTTTTTATGTGTTTTTCGCAGGTTTATCGGTCTCTGCGCGACCGATTTCAATAGGGTCTTCGCCGACCTATGGTCTCAGACCCTAATAATAATAATAAAACAAGAAAATTGAAAAAAAATCCATAGCACGTATAAATATAAAATAACAAAAATAATGATGACATTATTACATTTAGGAAAGGCTTGAATATAAGTCTCACTGTGCTGGTTGTTGCTCTGCTGGGCGTCTGTCAGACAGGCTCGGTGGTACCACTCGTGCTCCCTGCAGCGCTCCATCAGGCCACACTGGACCATCTGCCCCCCCCTCCGCTCCTTACACTGACAGTAAGCGTACGTCCCGTCTGAGCCGCAGTCCGGACCACAGAACCGATCCTGATCCTCATCCTGATCCTGATCCTGATCCTCATCCTGATCTGAGAGGGTCCGAGTCTGAACACAGCTTTCGTGAAACCAGATCCTCGGACACAAGTTACTGCAGCAGCGAACCAGACGCTCTCCTGGTTTCTCTAAAACAACAACAAGAACACATCTGGGGTTAACCCTTCATAGGGCACTAACCCTAACCCTAACCGTGTCAGGCCTCTGCTGATTCGTCAAATTCCCCAATGGCGCGTTCTGTGGCGTAGAGTGATCTTCGCTGATTGGCTGGGAGAAAACCACATGCTTCTCGACCTCACTGAGTCGCGGGGAGAACGCCATGTTTGGGTAACCCTCCCCCAAATATGGTTCCTCGCCCGATAAAGAAGTTAAAGGCAGAATTTTTGAAGACTTTTATTTTGAAGAAGCTGGAGGACTTTTATTTTGAAGAAGCTGGAGGACTTTTATTTTGAAGAAGCTGGAGGACTTTTATTTTGAAAAGCAGGAGGACTTTTGATTTGAAGAAGCTGAATTTTCCTGTTGGGTCAAATATTTGTATTTAAAGCTCAATCGTCTTTCAAAAAGGAGAACATAAGAAGGAAAAAGGTTAAAAGACAGAGCGCTGGACATCAGAGAAATCCACAGAAGAAGACAGACAGGATGTAAACACCAAAGGGAACAGCAGAAGAAGACAGACAGGATGTGAACACCAAAGGGAACAGCAGAAGAAGACAGATAGGATGTGAACACCAAAGGGAACAGCAGAAGAAGACAGATAGGATGTAAACACCAAAGGGAACAGCAGAAGAAGACAGATAGGATGTAAACACCAAAGGGAACCACAGAAGAAGACAGACAGGAAGTGAACACCTCCTGCTGAGCTCTCACCTTCTCTGCAGTAACAGAAGGGGAATATGTTCCTCTTCTCTCCGTCACTCTGCTCAGCAGCAGCAGCAGCAGCCATGTTGATGTCCTCCTGAGACGGAGGCATCCACACCAGGTCCACCAGTCTGTGAGCGAGGTCTCTCAGCCAGTCCATCTGAGCAGAGGCCTGGGGGGGCAAGTCTGAGGGTCTCTGGTCCACAGAGTCCAGACCACAGGCCGTCACAGCAAACAGAGTCACGTAGGCCGACGTCACAAACTGAGAGAAATGTTCAGCAGAGGGGAGAAGTACTTTGATCAGGTACTTGAGTACAAGTAGAAGTACTTTGATCTTTGAGTACAAGTAGAAGTACTTTGATCTTTGAGTAGAAGTACTTAGATCAGGTACTTGAGTACAAGTAGAAGTACTTTGATCAGGTACTTGAGTACAAGTAGAAGTACTTTGATCTTTGAGTACAAGTACTTAGATCAGGTACTTGAGTACAAGTAGAAGTACTTTGATCAGGTACTTGAGTAGAAGTAGAAGTACTTTGATCAGGTACTTGAGTAGAAGTAGAAGTACTTTGATCAGGTACTTCAGTAAAAGTAGAAGTACTTTGATCTTTGAGTAAAAGTAGAAGTACTTTGATCAGGTACTTGAGTAGAAGTAGAAGTACTTTGATCAGGTACTTTAGAAGTAGAAGTACTTTGATCAGGTACTTGAGTAAAAGTAGAAGTACTTTGATCTTTGAGTAAAAGTAGAAGTACTTTGATCAGGTACTTGAGTAGAAGTAGAAGTACTTTGATCAGGTACTTGAGTACAAGTAGAAGTACTTTGATCTAGTACTTGAGTAAAAGTAGAAGTACTTTGATCTTTGAGTAAAAGTAGAAGTACTTTGATCAGGTACTTGAGTAGAAGTACTTTGATCAGGTACTTGAGTACAAGTAGAAGTACTTTGATCTTTGAGTAAAAGTAGAAGTACTTTGATCAGGTACTTGAGTAGAAGTAGAAGTACTTTGATCAGGTACTTGAGTACAAGTAGAAGTACTTTGATCTTTGAGTAAAAGTAGAAGTACTTTGATCAGGTACTTGAGTAGAAGTAGAAGTACTTTGATCAGGTACTTTAGTAGAAGTAGAAGTACTTTGATCAGGTACTTTAGTAGAAGTAGAAGTACTTTGATCAGGTACTTGAGTAGAAGTAGAAGTACTTTGATCAGGTACTTTAGTAGAAGTAGAAGTACTTTGATCAGGTACTTTAGTAGAAGTAGAAGTACTCAGATCCTGTACTTGAGTAAAAGTAGAAGTACTCAGATCTTGTACTTGAGTAAAAGTAGAAGTACTCAGATCTTGTACTTGAGTAAAAGTAGAAGTACTCAGATCTTGTACTTGAGTAAAAGTAGAAGTACTCAGATCTTGTACTTGAGTAAAAGTAGAAGTACTCAGATCTTGTACTTGAGTAAAAGTAGAAGTACTCAGATCTTGTACTTGAGTAAAAGTAGAAGTACTCAGATCTTGTACTTGAGTAAAAGTACAGTATTGACCCAAATATAAGACGATCCCTCTTTTCAAGACTCATTTTTGGAAAAATACCTTTTTGACCAAATCTTGTTTTTATGAAGAAAAATAACTTAATTTGAAAATAATGATAACACACATCACTTATTGTTTTCAAATGTGCCGTCTATTCGTCACATCACAGACGTCTTCTCATTCATTTTTCTCTCCTGTTGCCGTTACTGTACTTTAAGACGGTGTCTCGCTTGGGGGAACACTCGTCTGTTGTTGTGACTGTAATTACATCGAAAAGTCTAGACCCCGAATATAAGACGACCCCTCTTTCAGATTTCTTACTAGCAAAGAAAACGTCTTATATTCGGGTTAATCCGGTACTCAGATCCTGTTCTTGAGTAAAAGGAGGTCTGTAGGATGGACAGACGTCACCATCATTAGATCACTGAATAGTTTAAAGAGTCTCACCGTGATGAAGTCCCAGATGTTCAGGAAGTAATCTTTGGCCGTGTTGTTAAACGTCTTGAAGTGAAACAGCGAGACGATGTGATGAAGAGTTCCTCGAGCGTTCTCACTCTTCTCACTGAGAAGCATCTTCATCATTTCCTGAAAAATAGTGTTTATTACTGTGAAACAGCTTGAAGACTTTTATTCTGAAGAAACTGGAGGTCTTTCACATTAAAAACAGCCAGAGGACTTTTATTCTGAAGAAGCTGGACGACTTTTATTCTGAAGAAGCTGGACGACTTTTATTTTGAAGAAGCTGGACGACTTTTATTTTGAAGAAGCTGGACGACTTTTATTCTGAAGAAGCTGGACGACTTTTATCGTAAAACAGCTGAAAGACTTTTACTTTGAAACAGCCTGACTTTTTCTTACAAACTGCTCGATGGCTTTTATTTTGAAGAACCTGGAGAACTTTTATTTTCACCTTTCACCTTGTGTTGTTAAAATTCAATGAAGCTTTCCTCACCTCGTGGAACAGGTGTTCCTTCTGAAACTCTGGTGGAGCTTCAACGAGTCCGTCAAACTTCAGCTCAGGGTTCTGCTTTGGAGTTTCGTTGTTCTGGGTTTCGTTGCTCTGCTCCTTCCTCTCGGTGCTGAGGACGTCTCCACAACACAGGATGTGATGCGGAGTCCCAGAAACCTCAGGGATGAAGTCCTTCAGGCCGAACGCCGCGCTGACAGATTCCTCCGTGAGGTTCGGTATCACTGCACCCAGACTCACCTGAGGGGGAAGGACGCATCAGGACAGGAAACAGGACAATATTAAGTAAGCATTACAGACAGGACTCACGGTGCTGCTCTGCTCCTTCATCAGGGAGGAGTATTTGTGAGGAATGTGTCTCTCCACTCGTCCCCTCGGTCCTTTCAGGGCCGTCAGGTTGTCGGCGATGATCCGCATCACTAACGTCTTCATACGCTGTCGCAACGACTCGTACGTCTAGGAGAAAATTGTTACTTGCTTGAGTGGTTTTCAATATAACATGTTCCCATAGGCCACTTAAACTGCAAGGATATCTTTCATATCTTTTCAAGGTTTATTGAAAATAAATCACAGCTTTAATGCAGATTATTCCATTCATTTGCATCTCGTCTAGACTTGATTATTTTAAAACTACAACACTGGATCAAGTGACAAAAACACGACTTGTAATGTTGGGCTATAAAGGAACTACAGCACGGTCACATGACTTCACGTCACCACCGCTAAGCTAAAGGTGGCTAATGTTGGGCTATAAAGGACTACAGCACGGTCACATGACTTCACGGTCACCACCGCTAAGCTAAAGGAGGCTAATGTTGGGCTATAGAGGAACTACAGCACGGTCACATGACTTCACGTCACCACCGCTAAGCTAAAGGAGGCTAATGTTGGGCTATAGAGGAACTACAGCACGGTCACATGACTTCACGTCACCACCGCTAAGCTAAGGAGGCTAATGTTGGGCTATAAAGGAACTACAGCACGGTCACATGACTTCACGTCACCACCGCTAAGCTAAAGGTGGCTAATGTTGGGCTATAAAGGAACTACAGCACGGTCACATGACTTCACGTCACCACCGCTAAGCTAAAGGAGGCTAATGTTGGGCTATAGAGGAACTACAGCACGGTCACATGACTTCACGTCACCACCGCTAAGCTAAAGGAGGCTAATGTTGGGCTATAGAGGAACTACAGCACGGTCACATGACTTCACGTCACCACCGCTAAGCTAAAGGTGGCTAATGTTGGGCTATAAAGGAACTACAGCACGGTCACATGACTTCACGTCACCTCCGCTAAGCTAAAGGAAGCTAATGTTGGGCTATAGAGGAACTACAGCACGGTCACATGACTTCACGTCACCACCGCTAAGCTAAAGGAGGCTAATGTTGGGCTATAAAGGAATTACAGCACGGTCACATGACTTCACGTCACCACCGCTAAGCTAAAGGCGGCTAATGTTGGGCTATAGAGGAACTACAGCACGGTCACATGACTTCACGTCACCACCGCTAAGCTAAAGGTGGCTAATGTTGGGCTATAAAGGAACTACAGCACGGTCACATGACTTCACGTCACCACCGCTAAGCTAAAGGAGGCTAATGTTGGGCTATAGAGGAACTACAGCACGGTCACATGACTTCACGTCACCACCGCTAAGCTAAAGGCGGCTAATGTTGAGCTATAGAGGAACTACAGCACGGTCACATGACTTCACGTCACCACCGCTAAGCTAAAGGCGGCTAATGTTGGGCTATAGAGGAACTACAGCACGGTCACATGACTTCACGTCACCACCGCTTAAGCTAAAGGTGGCTAATGTTGGGCTATAAAGGAACTACAGCACGGTCACATGACTTCACGTCACCACCGCTAAGCTAAAGGAGGCTAATGTTGGGCTATAAAGGAACTACAGCACGGTCACATGACTTCACGTAACCACCGCTAAGCTAAAAGCGGCTAATGTTGGGCTATAAAGGAACTACAGCACGGTCACATGACTTCACGTCACCACCGCTAAGCTAAGGAGGCTAATGTTGGGCTATAAAGGAACTACAGCACGGTCACATGACTTCACGTCACCACCGCTAAGCTAAAGGTGGCTAATGTTGGGCTATAAAGGAACTACAGCACGGTCACATGACTTCACCACCGCTAAGCTAAAGGTGGCTAATGTTCAGAGTGATGACGTTTAGTCGTCTCATTTAGACACTTGTTTCTAAGTGGCTCTTGTCATATTTAGTTATTGAATGTGTACCTCTTTGGCTGGCAGGATGCTGTAAGGAGAAACTTCCACTGCTTTTATCGGAGGTCCGTGCAGGTTACGAAAATTAACCCGAGCTTGATGAGCGAAGCGAAACGCCCACGTTACAAAACTGTATCCTCGCTCAGTAGAATCAGACCTGAACACTGACGGCACCTGAGGAAACAGAGATTAGATCTTAATTGTTCTTTAAAAAGATTAAAACAATTATTACCCGTTATTAAGACGTGTTACCCGGACTTTTCCCCAGCTGAAGGTGTAAGCTGCCGCCTTTTTGGAGTCTTCACTGCAGTACTGAGTCCCTCTGGTCGTCTACAAATAAAATATATTATTTACAATTGTAGGTATACTGCTCCCATTCACAAACAGCTGTGGCATTATGTAAACAAACTCTTGATGCAGACATGTTGGTCTCATAGGATGTCAAAGAAACGTTTATAGAGTGAGACACTAGGGTTAAATTAAATTGGGAACACACCATTTCAAATAAGACAAACATCATAATAATAACAACAATTCTACATTAAAAAAATAAACAAAAAGACAAAATAGTAATAATATTTCAGCATTTCCTGACATGCAGATCCTGCTCCATATTATCCCGTTCTTCGTTAACACCAACGTATATCAACAAAACTGAACTCAAATGAACTCGTATCAAACTCAAACCACGTTACCAACACGTGAATCCCCCCCCCCCCTCTCCTCACCTGGATTTCGTCTCTCCACCGCTTCACCGTTCGCTCGTGCTCCTCGGCGAGTTTCCGGACGTGGATCCTGGCGGTGGTTTTGGACATCGAGAGGCCGAGGCTGTTGGTGACGGAGAAGATTGTGACGGGGCAGCGGTGACGCAGCATCTCCACGCTGAAGGCCGTCTGCAGGAAGCAGGACCTGAGGGAGCTGGTGTAGAGAGGCACTGACAGAAGGAGGCAGATCCTGCGCTCCAACATCTGCTTCACCTCCTCCTCCGTCATCCGCCTGCAAGAAGAGCAATCATCATACACTGTCAATTCATCAATCAATCAATTCATGTTTATTTATATAGCCCAAAATCACACTTGTCTCAGTGGACTTCACAGTTTGTACAGAATATCAATACGACCCGCTCTTTCCTTATACCCTCACACCGTACAAGGAAAAACCTCCAAAGAAACCGCGCAGCTAACGGGGAACAATGGAAGAGACCTCGAGGAGAGGTTTCACTGGTGTTGCAAACATCATGTATAAAAGTCATAGTAAAGCAGGGGGGTCAGACTCAAAGCCCGACTTCATTTACTGCGGCCCGCAAGAGCTCTGAAAGAATATAATATGTGTATTATACGGTTACATGCCGCTTTACAGAAGCACATTGTCCATAAACTACATGTCCCACAATGCATCTCATTTCGTGACATGGCACTGCAGAGACTTGCAATTATTTGCCCTAGACTTCTGCTTTCAGACGTAGTTAATTATGAAGTTCTTACCCTATCCGATAATAATCCAATGCAGAGGCAATAATGTAATAAAATACATTATTTTATATATACGATATATATATAGTCTTACATTTACAACCATAATGCTAATATGGCCCGCGATGAAATTGAGTTTAACACCCCTGTTAAGTAAAGTATGTCCATAATATCCTTAAAAAGACCCACCGTGGTTTGTTCCCAGGACTGTAGTTGACGGTCAGTTTCTGGATCTTTTTGGCGGGGGGGAACATGGACCGGAGGCAGGCTACAGTCAGAGGAGCCTTACCCTCGGCCCAGGAAGTAGTCTGATCCCAGCTGAAGGCAGACAGGTTCTCAGGGCTGAAGGGCTTCCTGAACGGCCCCTCCAGGTCATTCACCATCTGTTTACGCTTAAATAAAATACATTTAAAATAGACAACAACCTTTCAAACCTATAAAAACAGGTGTCTCCTGTGTGTCCGGTGCAGTACTGCAATTCTGCATTGATTTGGGTCTCATGAAATGGAACTTGAAATCATAGTTTTTTAAAGAAACCGCTGAATTTTCACAAAACTAATCATATTAAAAGAGAAAAAAAAGGTGTTCACAAGTCAAATCTCTAGTACTTTTTTTCATAAATCAGATTCATTTGAGATTTTTTTCAGAATTCTGAGATTGAAGTCAGAACTCCAAAAAAAGATTGGCCTCTTTTTCACTGCCCTTTTGGTCTTATTCCCCCCAAAATCGAATTTGGCCGTAATCCTCTTCTGTAGAACGGTGATTTCTTGATGGTGAAACCCTGTTGTTTAAAGCAATGTAAGAACCTGATGTTCACAGTCCCTGTCACTTTCACCTGTTTTAATAAATACATTTTATAATCTCGTCTCACCTCGTTTGAAATGATTTTCCCGCACACTTTGATGAGAGCCTCTCTGAAGCCGGACTCCTGCAGCAGGCGGTTCAGAGCGGAGCTGAAGTTCCTCCTCCTCAGGAACCCACTCACCTGAGCACAGGTGGTACCACACTGTGAACATACTCAATATCAAGTGAAAGTACTGCATCGAGAATGGTACTTAAGTAGAAGTATTTAATTACACCTAGGAAAATGTACTTGAGGTATAAGGAGTAAAAGTACTAATTGCAAAAATAAAAAGAATATTTCTATATTTTTAAATAAATCTTCTCATTTAAGAAGCTGTGGAATATATTTTAACAAAACATTTCTTTTCTGCTAACCCACTCATTATTTTAGTTACTTAGATATAATGTTGGATAGTTTGATCTATACCTTAATCATATTTTTTAAGTTCTTCCTAATTATTGTTTGTCAAAATATAAATGTATAAAAGTAAAAACATCTGTTATAACACAATACAGTAGAGTATAAAGTACAACTTTGGCTCCCAAAAAGTAGAAGTATTCGTGTTATAAAATGAAAATACTGGGGTAAAGCACAAGTACCTCAAATGTGTACTCAACTACAGTAGGCTACAGTAATTTCACAAACATATATTAAATGACAGAATTGTGTTTATTGATGTATTAATATCTTCCTCACAGCTCATTTTACTGACAGAATGTAGGCACTGCTGCTGGATATAAGCACCTATAATTACATGTAATCTTAATTATTAATTATTTTTTAACCACTGTACCTGGGACACCGGCCCTCGGCGGAGGCGTCTGGCCGGCGGAGGTCTGCAGGATCCGGGCTCCATGTCCCGGGTCGCATAGTCGTGCTCGTTCATCTGAGTTTTGAGTCTTTTCTTGAGCTTCTTCAGAGGCGGCGGTTCCCCCGGAATACAGGAGGCAGGCCGGGTAGAAGGAGCCGCACAAGAGGGGGGGTTTGGGTCCACAAAAACACGCCTTTTACCGTTTTTCTTAGTTTTCTGGTACACCTGACGGACACAGGAGAAACATAGAAACGCCTCACGGGGGTTTAAACCCGGGAAGAGTTTTTCTGCGCTCTTTAAATCGATTAATGTCAATAAAGACTTCCTTTTATACCCTTTGGCTTGTCTCTCTATGGGACTTTCGCAGTGACTGCACCGGAGCTCCATGCTAGCTACCGTTACTTTACACGGTACTCTAACGTTTAACGACCCCTATCTTTGTCTAAGAGCAAAGTGAGACGAAAAAAACCCGCCGGGTTGAAATGGAAACTTATAAGTGACAGTTCAGGCGGGTTTTGATAGAAGTGTAGTAGTTGTAAAGTAAATAAACTTAACTTATTCAGGTGAAGTAAAGTTTGTGTAGAATCGAAGATGGCGCCGGCTTTACGCAGTGAGCTCAGTGCTGCCGTCGGCGGCCTGGAGGAGAACTACAACAATAGAGATTTCCTTTTTTTTTTAAGTCATACTTTTTATACGTTTTAAATTATTACATTTGTTCTGTGTTTAAGTATTTATGTGTAAGTTTTGAAAAACTATTTTTGCTTAGTTTTTCTCTCTATTACACCATGTTTTTTACACAGATGGTGGCCTGCGTTTTTAAAACTGAGCTCATGTAATCCAACTACTATTTTAATGTTTAATGTGACTCCAGTCATACCTGTAGTTTTATACAGATGATCATGTTTCAAAGTAATACATAGATTTGGTGCATCACTGTGAATCATCATCACTAATTATTCCTTCAACTTCTCATAATACATATTTTCACTTTTATCTTTTAGGAAAGTTACCAGATGCAGTGAATTTCTGGCTTGGAGAAGCGAGCGCCGTAACGTCCTGTAAGACCTGAACACAACACCCCACTTTAGGTATAGCTTAACATATACATAAATATGGAAAAAATATATATAAATGTGTGTATTTTGAATTCTATTTTCAGTGCACAAAGATCACTATGAGAATCTGTACTGTGTGATTTCTGGAGAGAAAAACTTCATCTTGCTGCCGCCCACAGACCGACCCTTCATCCCCTATGGTAACCATAGTAACCCCCTCCAAGTTTAATAACCACTGTGTACAACCTACAGTAACCATAGTAACTGTGGTCTCTATCAGGGATGTACCAGCCGGCTGTTTACCATCAGCGGGACGACGGGGAGTTCGAGGTCGTCGATCAAAGCGACTCTGAGAAGGTGCGTTCAGGTGTCTGTAAATATCACGACTTTCTGTATTTCTTGCACTATTTCTTTATTCATATTTTTGAATTCTATTATATATGTTGCATTGTTGGAGGAGCTCGGGTCAGAAGAACGTGGGTTTAAACCCGGGAGGAGTTTCTCTGCCGCTACCGTTACTCTACGGTACTTCAACGTTTAACGACCCCTATCTTTGTCTACGAGCAAAGTGAGAGAAGACAAACACACCGGGTTGAAGTGGAAACGTATAATATATATATTTTAAGTCTTTAGGAGATTTTTATTTTAGAATATGTCAAAAATAACTAACTATATCATATATTTTGAAAGGACTTAAAAAGCGTTTTTCAAGAGTAAAGATTTGTATATATATTATTTAATTGGGACTGACAGTTCAGGCGGGTTTTGGTGGAAGTATAGTTGTTGTAAAGTCAATAAACGTAACTCTCAGGTCCCGTGGATCCCTCTGGACCCTCTGGACCCGGACCTGGACCGGTTCCCTCAGTACGGCAGCGCTCAGCCGGTCCGCTGCAGCGTGAAGGCGGGAGAGATGCTGTTCCTGCCGTCCCTCTGGTTCCACCATGTTCAACAGTCCCACGGCTGCATCGCAGGTACGCACTGACCCTGAACGCACCACACGCAGGTACGCACTGACCCTGAACGCACCACACGCAGGTACGCACTGACCCTGAACGCACCACACGCAGGTACGCACTGACCCTGAACGCACCACACGCAGGTACGCACTGACCCTGAACGCACCACACGCAGGTACGCACTGACCCTGAACGCACCACACGCAGGTACGCACTGACCCTGAACGCACCACAGGACTCTAGACCTGCATTCTTTCTATTAAGGTTCAAGGTTAGTTTATTTGTATAGTCACCTATTGTGCCAAATCCTCTTCTTCATGTCTCTTCTTCATCAACATGTGTCCCCTCTTCTTCATGTCTCTTCTACATAAACATGTGTCCCCTCTTCTTCATGTCTCTTCTTCATCAACATGTGTCCCCTCTTCTTCATGTCTCTTCTTCATCAACATGTGTCCCCTCTTCTTCATGTCTCTTCTACATCAACATGTGTCCCCTCTTCTTCATGTCTTTTCTTCATCAACATGTGTCCCCTCTTCTTCATGTCTCTTCTACATCAACATGTGTCCCCTCTTCTTCATGTCTCTTCTTCATCAACATGTGTCCCCTCTTCTTCATGTCTCTTCTACATAAACATGTGTCCCCTCTTCTTCATGTCTCTTCTTCATCAACATGTGTCCCCTCTTCTTCATGTCTCTTCTTCATCAACATGTGTCCCCTCTTCTTCATGTCTCTTCTTCATCAACATGTGTCCCCTCTTCTTCATGTCTCTTCTACATCAACATGTGTCCCCTCTTCTTCATGTCTCTTCTTCATCAACATGTGTCCCCTCTTCTTCATGTCTCTTCTACATAAACATGTGTCCCCTCTTCTTCATGTCTCTTCTTCATCAACATGTGTCCCCTCTTCTTCATGTCTCTTCTTCATCAACACGTGTCCCCTCTTCTTCATGTCTCTTCTTCATCAACATGTGTCCCCTCTTCTTCATGTCTCTTCTTCATCAACATGTGTCCCCTCTTCTTCATGTCTCTTCTTCATCAACATGTGTCCCCTCTTCTTCATGTCTCTTCTACATAAACATGTGTCCCCTCTTCTTCATGTCTCTTCTTCATCAACATGTGTCCCCTCTTCTTCATGTCTCTTCTTCATCAACATGTGTCCTCTCTTCTTCATGTCTCTTCTTCATCAACATGTGTCCCCTCTTCTTCATGTCTCTTCTTCATCAACATGTGTCCCCTCTTCTTCATGTCTCTTCTTCATCAACATGTGTCCCCTCTTCTTCATGTCTCTTCTACATCAACATGTGTCCCCTCTTCTTCATGTCTCTTCTACATCAACATGTGTCCCCTCTTCTTCATGTCTCTTCTTCATCAACATGGGTCCCCTCTTCTTCATGTCTCTTCTCCATCAACATGTGTCCCCTCTTCTTCATGTCTCTTCTTCATCAACATGTGTCCCCTCTTCTTCATGTCTCTTCTACATCAACATGTGTCCCCTCTTCTTCATGTCTCTTTCTTCATCAACATGTGTCCCCTCTTCTTCATGTCTCTTCTTCATCAACATGTGTCCCCTCTTCTTCATGTCTCTTCTTCATCAACATGTGTCCCCTCTTCTTCATGTCTCTTCTTCATCAACATGTGTCCCCTCTTCTTCATGTCTCTTCTACATCAAACATGTGTCCCCTCTTCTTCATGTCTCCTCTACATCAACATGTGTCCCTCTTCTTCATGTCTCTTCTTCATCAACATGTGTCCCCCTCTTCTTCATGTCTCTCTTCTTCATCAACATGTGTCCCCTCTTCTCCATGTCTCTTCTTCATGTCTCTTCTTCATCAACATGTGTCCCCTCTTCTTCATGTCTCTTCTTCATCAACATGTGTCCCCTCTTCTTCATGTCTCTTCTTCATCAACATGTGTCCCCTCTTCTTCATGTCTCTTCTTCATCAACATGTGTCCCCTCTTCTTCATGTCTCTTCTTCATCAACATGTGTCCCCTCTTCTTCATGTCTCTTCTTCATCAACATGTGTCCCCTCTTCTTCATGTCTCTTCTTCATCAACATGTGTCCCCTCTTCTTCATGTCTCTCCTACATCAACATGTGTCCCCTCTTCTTCATGTCTCTTCTTCATCAACATGTGTCCCCTCTTCTTCATGTCTCTTCTTCATCAACATGTGTCCCCTCTTCTCCATGTCTCTTCTTCATGTCTCTTCTTCATCAACATGTGTCCCCTCTTCTTCATGTCTCCTCTACATCAACATGTGTCCCCTCTTCTTCATGTCTCTTCTTCATCAACATGTGTCCCCTCTTCTTCATGTCTCTTCTTCATCAACATGTGTCCCCTCTTCTTCATGTCTCTTCTTCATCAACATGTGTCCCCTCTTCTCCATGTCTCTTCTTCATGTCTCTTCTTCATCAACATGTGTCCCCTCTTCTCCATGTCTCTTCTTCATGTCTCTTCTTCATCAACATGTGTCCCCTCTTCTTCATGTCTCTTCTTCATCAACATGTGTCCCCTCTTCTTCATGTCTCTTCTTCATCAACATGTGTCCCTCTTCTTCATGTCTCTTCTACATCAACATGTGTCCCCTCTTCTTCATGTCTCTTCTTCATCAACATGTGTCCCCTCTTCTTCATGTCTCTTCTTCATCAACATGTGTCCCCTCTTCTTCATGTCTCTTCTTCATCAACATGTGTCCCCTCTTCTTCATGTCTCTCCTACATCAACATGTGTCCCCTCTTCTTCATGTCTCTTCTTCATCAACATGTGTCCCCTCTTCTTCATGTCTCTTCTTCATCAACATGTGTCCCCTCTTCTTCATGTCTCTTCTTCATCAACATGTGTCCCCTCCGTGGGGAGGGGCTCCTTATTTTCATCTAAAGTCACAGACAGAGAATCAGCACTTTGGAAACAGGGGGGATTATGGGTAATGCTGCAATGATCTGTTTGGTGTTTCAGCCAATCAGAGACAGGCTCTGGATATATCTGAGACCTGTGATATATTGATGAAGAAGAGTATAATAGGGACCTTTAAAGTATTATCGTATCGTAAGACACAGAGACATTTAACACATAATCATTTTCAAAAACAAAAAAGCCATTTAATCAAACCGATAAAATAATGTATAATTAGTCAACTGAACTTCAATATATCGATTAAACTTTATTTATACAGCCTGATATCACACATTGTACATGTGTCTCTGGGGTCTTCACAGCGTGTCCAGCATACGACTCTCTGTTCTTCGAGCCTCGCAGTAACACGGGGAAAACTCACAAATTAATGAATCAGGAATATTGTGTTTCTTTCCTCTGCAGTGAACTTCTGGTACGACATGGAGTACGACATCAAGTACAATTACTTCCAACTGCTGGAGACGCTGTCCAAGGACTCTCAAGGACTCTCAAGGACTCGGGGTCAACGTGACGTCACGTTAGCTGCTGGAGACGCTGTCCAAGGACTCTCAAGGACTCTCAAGGACTCGGGGTCAACGTGACGTTAGCTGCTGGAGACGCTGTCCAAGGACTCTCAAGGACTCTCAAGGACTCGGGGTCAACGTGACGTCACGTTAGCTGCTGGAGACGCTGTCCAAGGACTCGGGGTCAACGTGACGTTAGCTGCACCATGAAGCACTGAAATAATGTTCTGTTTAAAACTATCAAGACGTCTTTAGATTTAAAATGTGAATGATATTAAAACTCAAAACATGAATCAACTTCTTTGTTATTGTGGTTTGTTTAAAAAAGAATCCAGACTAAATAAATCCACTGAGAAATCATAAAAAAAAGACTGCATATCGTTTTGGAAATTCTTCATGTTTTAACAAATAGTACTTTTTATCTGGTTTAAAGCCGAACTCCAGCATTATTCAAACTTAGCAACATAAAAATGACAAACTGTGCTTTTAATGGAAAAGGTTTGACTTAATAAAAACAAATGTAAAAAAATAAGCTCACAACTAACTCTGAACCAATGGAAGCATTATACTTCATGTTGGTTTTCCCCAAATGCATCTTGGGAACTGTAGTTCTAAACTGAGAGCATGATTATCCACCTTATTGAAGTAAGAAATAATAGTAAGTGAAATTCAGTAGTTTGATTATTTTTCTTTGGGAAGATATAAATAGTTGTTTGTATTTTAAAGGGGACCTATCCTGCAAAATGCACTTTGTGATGTCTTCTCTACATCAACATGTGTCCCCGGTGTGTCACCATGTGTCCCCGGTGTGTCACCATGTGTCCCCGGTGTGTCACCATGTGTCCCCGGTGTGTCACCATGTGTCCCCGGTGTGCCCCGGTGTGTCACCATGTGTCACCATGTGTCCCCGGTGTGTCCCCGGCGTGTCCCCGGTCCGGTGTGTCCCCGGTGTGTCCCCGGTGAGTCCCCGGTGTGTCCCCGGTGTGTCCCCGGTGTGTCGGGGAACTCACGCAGCGTCAGAAAACAAAACCCTCTCTCTTTTCCTCCGTACCCAAATCTCTAAAAACGGGGAAAAACGGAGCTGATCCAGATTTGCGTCCGATATGACGTAATATCTGAAATGTGGACCCACGGCCCAATCAGAAACGTTGCTATCAGAAACAATGCCCGACTGTTTTGGACGTAATATGGTCGGTGTTTACATTAGCATGGCTAACACTCAGAGCTAACCTGTACTGGAGAGCATGTGTGTGAAGAAGCAGGAAATCAAAAGGAACTCACCTTGTGGTATAACCGGCAAGAGAGAAAGCCTTTGAGCTCCATACTGTTTCAGAGACAATCCTTGATAATCCATGATATGGAGTTTCATCACCGCAGCATTTAGTTTAGATAGTAGCTGCCGGGTCCCCCATGAGCTCAGACCCCTCCTCTTTAAAGCTTTATACCCAAATCATCACTTTAGAAACAGGAAGTGAAATAGAGGGATATGAGGCATGGCTAGAATGATCTGTTTGGTGTTTGGAGCAAAACACTTCATAGACATGTTTTTTATAGATTTGTATATATCTGAGACCTATGCTATTGGCTACAGATAGCATGATAGGTGACCTTTAAAATCTGAACACAAGGAAGACTTAGAATATTCTCCTAATGGGGGGGTGCGCTGAAATAAAAACACGAGTCAAGATTTGAACCCAAACAAAGAGCAATGAGAAAGCACTTTATTAAAACAAAACATCTTTAACAAAAACAGCCAGACGACAGAAAACCAACATATCTTAAAAAAAACTAAAATCTCTGAAGGTCAAAGGCCGTTTGTTTTCTTTCTCCCCCGATATTATTTTTTGTATATACACACATTTATATATATATATATATATATATATAATCTCTACAGTCTCTAGTATTGCAGCGTCTCCGAGACTCAAGGCCACGTTTCCTCTTTTCCCTTCGACAAAATAATAACAACAAGAACAGCGTCCCGTTGAAGATGATTATCTCTCAGCCGCTGGTTCACGAACAGACGTAATAAACTCTTTATGTACAAATGTAAACACAAGCAAGGTGCAGATAAAACTGTGGATTCCTCTTCGCTCCAAACGTGGCGCCCGCTGAAGCTCCGCCCCCTCACTCATTTATCCGTTAAATAATGTCCGAAAATACTCCTCAAAATCACTTTAATTTAAAAATGACGTCTTCAAATGTCTTGATTTGTCCAAAGACGTGAAGTTAATGATTAAAAACAGAAGAATCCTTTCAATGGAAAACTGTTTTGATAAATGTAGGCTTTCATTGATTTATATCATATTAAACTGAGTATCTTTGGTTTTTAACCGGACAAAACAAGACATTCTGACATCACTCACACTTTGGCTAAATTGAGGATATTTCATCGATTTCTGATTTTTTTTTTTAGATGAAACGAAACAAGTCATATTAATGAACTCCAGCAGCAGTTTGCATTTATGGGTTCATCTGGACCCCCTCAGAACTTAGTGATGGGTTCATCTGGACCCCCTCAGAACTTAGTGATGGGTTCATCTGGACATCACCCCCTCAGGACTTAGTGATGATTTGATATGAACCCTCAGTGATATGATATTGATATGAACTCATGATGCTGTTGGAGAGTCTTATTGACATGAGGAAAATATAGTGACGATGATTTTAGTATTAATCAGAAACGAGTTGAACTTGCTCTAAGTATCAGCTGATCTTCAGGTTTTAACCTCAGCAGTGAAGGAGAAGTCATGACCGAGACCCCTCCTCACTAACGAGCTGCTGTTAACGAGATAAACAATTAGAGCTACACCTTAATGGATGCTGTGAGGAGGCGGAGGAGCAGCAGGGGGCGCCGCTCTGACCGCATGAAGCAACTCAGGTCGACGTGACCTCCAAACTCATGAAGGTTAAAGTTTGCTTACCTTTTAAAATAGTTCTTATTTTTTTTTTTAAACACTTCAATTGTTGCACACAGACGTGTCCAAAGGTCTGACCTGCTGTTGCATCATGGGAGCTGGAGTTCATGTCAGCATCAGTGACCTGTTTCTCACACACACACACACACACCAACACACACACACACACACACTCTCAGTCTCGGTCGTCGTGGTGACGGCAGCTCCTGTAGATCGGCACGTTGATGCACGTTGATGCTGTGGAACGCCGGCACCCAGCGGTTGTCATGGAGACCCACGTTGCAGCCCAGCGCGTCCCTGCGGGCGCCATGGCAACATATCCAGTGCCCGGGCCCGTACGGCAGCGCCTGGCAGTACGGCTTGTGATGCCAGCGGCACAACGACACGTCGCCGCGCACGTACCGTCTCTTGCACTGCTTGCAGGGGTCGTCACGGTAACGAGGGTCCGAAACCCAGAGCGAGTCGGCGGGCCGGACGCCGTAGTCCTCGATGATGAACCTGAAGTAGTTGCAGGAGCACTTGAGCGCGGTGAGGCTCTGCGTGGGCAGCAGGCTGAAGACCTTCAGCAGGATGTGGTGCGGCAGGACGTCCAGGAAGGGCTGCGGCTCCAACAGCTGCTGCAGACGCTGACGCATCAACAGGAAGTCCTGCGACGCAGAGGGGCGCCGCACCAGAGGAACCACGGCAACAGGCTCCTCCCCCTGATGCCTGTCAGCCTTCCTCCTCCTCCTCCTCTTCTCTGATTGGCTGCCAGAGTCACAGGGAGCAGGAGGGGGGCTGAGCTCCAGGTCAAAAGACATTCTGTGGCGGCGAGGGGGGCGGGGCTCTGAAGAAAGAGGGGGGCGGGGCTCTGAGGAAAGAGGGGGGCGGGACAAAAACAACAAACCGGGCTGAGGCTCCGCCCCCTCGGTGAGTGAGAGGGGAAGGGCTTCTGTCTGAGTGACAGTGACAGGGGTCAGTGTTTCTTCTCCCACCTCCACCTCACCTGAGGGGGGCGGAGCTGCTGGTGTTTCTGTGCAGCTGATTGGCTCGCTGTCATCACTCTGAGCTCCCAGCAGTGATGATGATGATGATGATGATGATGTCATCGCTGATGATGATGACGGGCAGGGGCTCTGATCTGAGGCGGGGCTCTGATCTGAGGCAGCGAGCAGCACTCTTCCCACCGCCCTTCTCAGGCTGTTGCTCCTCGACAGATCGCCCTCCGTCCTACTCTTCAGACACTCTGACTCCAGCTTGGCCACCATGTCCGACACCCTGACGCTCTCTGGCTCCTCCCCCTTGACCTCTAACCCCTCGGGAGGCAGAGCCCTGGACAGCGTGATGGAGGTGGAGCTCCTCTGGAGGGTCAGCAGAGGTTTGGAGTCGGGCTGCTGCTCGCTGGCTAACTGCTCCATGAACGCCACGATCTCCACGACCGACACCTTCTGCTCCTCGTCCTCCGGCGGCGCCTCGTTTGCACACGGGCCGCCGCCTGAATGCAGCGTTGACACCGCTCTCAGTGGAGATGGACTGAGGACGTGTTGCTGTGTCTCCTGGTCTCCGGGCTTTGCGTCCTGCTGGAGGTTCTGGTTGTTCCCCGACCTGCGGCGCCTCTTAGCGTTACAGTTCTCCTCCCAGCTCCCCTTCGCCTTCACCCCTCGCAACATTCCCGACATCACCGCTGTGTTCGTGCAGACTTCAGGCGTCCGCTCCTGGTTCTCTGAGCCGCCGGTTGAGGTGCGTTCACTGCCTTCAGCGCTGTCCGTTTGCACTTTGTCTGAAGCGAAGATGGCGATCTTTTCCCGGACGTGTCCAGGCTTGATGACGGTCAGGATGTCCAGCGGGGCGTCTGCTTCCTCCGTGGTGGTTTGGTAGAATCTGATCCCGTTGTTCTTGCATCCCGCCACGCTGCTGCTGATGTTGTTGTTGTTGGTGGCGTTGCTGCAGCGCATGGTGTTGGTGGAGATGACGCTGAACGGGAGGCGGCTGATGTTGTTGTTGTTGGCATTGTTGCGACTGCAGGTCCTCATCAGCGCCCCCTGCTGGTTCACAAACGGGCTGCTCCGCTGCGACGTCTGAACCCTGGACGCATCCAAACGCAACTCTGAGCGCATGATCTTCTGATACGACTTCAGGTGCATGATGGTCCTGAAAGACAAGCAGAGAGATCAGACGTTTAGAGACAATAACAATAAAACATGTGAAAGACATTCAAACAAGACTTTACTGTCAACACCTACATCGAACAAAACATGAAGTGAACAAACTGGACCCATTCAAAATAAACCATATAGGGAACTTTAATAAATCCAAACAAGCTGAAGATATTTAAAAGTGAATAATCATTGAAGTCTCTCCTGACAGACAGACACTCAGAGAAGAAGAATAAACAAAGTTAAAAACAGCTCGGGCCTTTCAAGGACACATTTCTCTCTGCATGTGATCACACTGATCCCTCCGTCTCTCTCCTTCATCATGGAGAGAGGAAACCTTATAAGCTCAGGTTCTTCAGACACTAACTGAGTCTCTGCAACACGCCTGCAGACTCAGGTTCTTCAGACACTAACTGAGTCTCTGCAACACGCCTGCAGACTCAGGTTCTTCAGACACTAACTGAGTCTCTGCAACACGCCTGCAGACTCAGGTTCTTCAGACACTAACTGAGTCTCTGCAACACGCCTGCAGACTCAGGTTCTTCAGACACTAACTGAGTCTCTGCAACACGCCTGCAGACTCAGGTTCTTCAGACACTAACTGAGTCTCTGCAACACGCCTGCAGACTCAGGTTCTTCAGACACTAACTGAGTCTCTGCAACACGCCTGCAGACTCAGGTTCTTCAGACACTAACTGAGTCTCTGCAACACGCCTGCAGACTCGGAGGTTGTTTTTGAATAAAGCAGAAAGACGCGTTGCTCTTCTTTGGTCGGAGCAGTAGTTAACACGAAACTCAACGAGCCTTCAGGGCCCTCACCTGAGCCTTCAGGGCCCTCACCCGAGCCTTCAGGGCCCTCACCCGAGCCTTCAGGGCCCTCACCCGAGCCTTCAGGGCCCTCACCCGAGCCTTCAGGGCCCTCACCTACAACATGTCCCTCAACGAGCCTTCAGGGCCCTCACCTACAACATGTCACTCAACGAGCCTTCAGGGCCCTCACCTACAACATGTCCCTCAACGAGCCTTCAGGGCCCTCACCTACAACATGTCACTCAACGAGCCTTCAGGGCCCTCACCTACAACATGTCCCTCAGAGAGCCTTCAGGGCCCTCACCTGAGCCTTCAGGGCCCTCACCTGAGCCTTCAGGGCCCTCACCTACAACATGTCACTCAACGAGCCTTCAGGGCCCTCACCTACAACATGTCCCTCAACGAGCCTTCAGGGCCCTCACCTACAACATGTCACTCAACGAGCCTTCAGGGCCCTCACCTACAACATGTCACTCAACGAGCCTTCAGGGCCCTCACCTACAACATGTCACTCAACGAGCCTTCAGGGCCCTCACCTACAACATGTCACTCAACGAGCCTTCAGGGCCCTCACCTACAACATGTCCCTCAACGAGCCTTCAGGGCCCTCACCTACAACATGTCACTCAACGAGCCTTCAGGGCCCTCACCTACAACATGTCACTCAACGAGCCTTCAGGGCCCTCACCTACAACATGTCACTCAACGAGTCTTCAGGGCCCTCACCTACAACATGTCACTCAACGAGCCTTCAGGGCCCTCACCTACAACATGTCACTCAACGAGCCTTCAGGGCCCTCACCTACAACATGTCACTCAACGAGCCTTCAGGGCCCTCACCTACAACATGTCACTCAACGAGCCTTCAGGGCCCTCACCTACAACATGTCACTCAACGAGCCTTCAGGGCCCTCACCTACAACATGTCACTCAACGAGTCTTCAGGGCCCTCACCTACAACATGTCACTCAACGAGCCTTCAGGGCCCTCACCTACAACATGTCACTCAACGAGTCTTCAGGGCCCTCACCAACAACATGTCCCTCAGAGAGCCTTCAGGGCCCTCACCTACAACATGTCACTCAACGAGCCTTCAGGGCTCTCACCTACAACATGTCACTCAACGAGCCTTCAGGGCCCTCACCTGAGCCTTCAGGGCCCTCACCTACAACATGTCACTCAACGAGCCTTCAGGGCTCTCACCTGAGCCTTCAGGGCCCTCACCTGAGCCTTCAGGGCCCTCACCTACAACACGTCACTCAGAGAGCCTTCAGGGCCCTCACCTACAACACGTCCCTCAGAGAGCCTTCAGGGCCCTCACCTACAACATGTCCCTCAGAGAGCCTTCAGGGCCCTCACCTACAACATGTCCCTCAGAGAGCCTTCAGGGCCCTCACCTACAACATGTCCCTCAGAGAGCCTTCAGGGCCCTCACCTGAGCCTTCAGGGCCCTCACCTGAGCCTTCAGGGCCCTCACCTACAACATGTCCCTCAGAGAGCCTTCAGGGCCCTCACCTGAGCCTTCAGGGCCCTCATCTGAGCCTTCAGGGCCCTCACCTACAACATGTCACTCAACGAGCCTTCAGGGCCCTCACCTACAACATGTCACTCAACGAGCCTTCAGGGCCCTTACCTACAACATGTCCCTCAACGAGCCTTCAGGGCCCTCACCTACAACATGTCCCTCAGAGAGCCTTCAGGGCTCTCACCTACAACATGTCACTCGACGAGCCTTCAGGGCCCTCACCTACAACATGTCCCTCAGAGAGCCTTCAGGGCCCTCACCTACAACATGTCACTCAACGAGCCTTCAGGGCCCTCACCTACAACATGTCACTCAACGAGCCTTCAGGGCCCTCACCTACAACATGTCACTCAACGAGCCTTCAGGGCTCTCACCTGAGCCTTCAGGGCCCTCACCTGAGCCTTCAGGGCCCTCACCTACAACACGTCCCTCAGAGAGCCTTCAGGGCCCTCACCTACAACACGTCCCTCAGAGAGCCTTCAGGGCCCTCACCTACAACACGTCCCTCAGAGAGCCTTCAGGGCCCTCACCTACAACATGTCCCTCAGAGAGCCTTCAGGGCCCTCACCTACAACATGTCCCTCAGAGAGCCTTCAGGGCCCTCACCTACAACATGTCCCTCAGAGAGCCTTCAGGGCCCTCACCTACAACATGTCCCTCAGAGAGCCTTCAGGGCCCTCACCTACAACATGTCCCTCAGAGAGCCTTCAGGGCCCTCACCTGAGCCTTCAGGGCCCTCACCTGAGCCTTCAGGGCCCTCACCTACAACATGTCCCTCAGAGAGCCTTCAGGGCCCTCACCTGAGCCTTCAGGGCCCTCACCTGAGCCTTCAGGGCCCTCACCTACAACATGTCCCTCAGAGAGCCTTCAGGGCCCTCACCTACAACATGTCCCTCAGAGAGCCTTCAGGGCCCTCACCTGAGCCTTCAGGGCCCTCACCTGAGCCTTCAGGGCCCTCACCTACAACATGTCACTCAACGAGCCTTCAGGGCCCTCACCTGAGCCTTCAGGGCCCTCACCTACAACATGTCACTCAACGAGCCTTCAGGGCTCTCACCTACAACATGTCCCTCAGAGAGCCTTCAGGGCCCTCACCTACAACATGTCCCTCAGAGAGCCTTCAGGGCCCTCACCTACAACATGTCCCTCAGAGAGCCTTCAGGGCCCTCACCTGAGCCTTCAGGGCCCTCACCTGAGCCTTCAGGGCCCTCACCTACAACATGTCCCTCAGAGAGCCTTCAGGGCCCTCACCTGAGCCTTCAGGGCTCTCACCTGAGCCTTCAGGGCCCTCACCTGAGCCTTCAGGGCCCTCACCTGAGCCTTCAGGGCCCTCACCTGAGCCTTCAGGGCCCTCACCTGAGCCTTCAGGGCCCTCACCTACACGTCACTCAGAGAGCCTTGGAGCACGAATAGAAAGAGACCAAGAGAACTACAAACAGATGCAAAACACCAAATGACTACAAAGAGGCAAGAAATGAAATATATATAAATATTATATTTATAAATAAACCTTAAACAACTGCATAGAGACTACAGCGAGAATTCATTCACGACTATCCTCCAGGGGGCGCTGTGTAGGAGAGGTGGATAATTCATTCACGACTATCCTCCAGGGGGCGCTGTGTAGGAGAGGTGGAGAATTCATTCACGACTATCCTCCAGGGGGCGCTGTGTAGGAGAGGTGGAGAATTCATTCACGACTATCCTCCAGGGGGCGCTGTGTAGGAGAGGTGGAGAATTCATTCACGACTATCCTCCAGGGGGCGCTGTGTAGGAGAGGTGGAGAATTCATTCACGACTATCCTCCAGGGGGCGCTGTGTAGGAGAGGTGGATCATTCATTCACGACTATCCTCCAGGGGGCGCTGTGTAGGAGAGGTGGAGAATTCATTCACGACTATCCTCCAGGGGGCGCTGTGTAGGAGAGGTGGAGAATTCATTCACGACTATCCTCCAGGGGGCGTTGTGTAGGAGAGGTGGAGAATTCATTCACGACTATCCTCCAGGGGGCGCTGTGTAGGAGAGGTGGATCATTCATTCACGACTATCCTCCAGGGGGCGCTGTGTAGGAGAGGTGGAGAATTCATTCACGACTATCCTCCAGGGGGCGCTGTGTAGGACAGGTGGAGAATTCATTCACGACTATCCTCCAGGGGGCGCTGTGTAGGAGAGGTGGATAACTCATTCACGACTATCCTCCAGGGGGCGCTGTGTAGGAGAGGTGGAGAATTCATTCACGACTATCCTCCAGGGGGCGCTGTGTAGGAGAGGTGGATAATTCATTCACGACTATCCTCCAGGGGGCGCTGTGTAGGACAGGTGGAGAATTCATTCACGACTATCCTCCAGGGGGCGCTGTGTAGGAGAGGTGGATAATTCATTCACGACTATCCTCCAGGGGGCGCTGTGTAGGAGAGGTGGAGAATTCATTCACGACTATCCTCCAGGGGGCGCTGTGTAGGAGAGGTGGAGAATTCATTCACGACTATCCTCCAGGGGGCGCTGTGTAGGAGAGGTGGAGAATTCATTCACGACTATCCTCCAGGGGGCGCTGTGTAGGAGAGGTGGAGAATTCATTCACGACTATCCTCCAGGGGGCGCTGTGTAGGAGAGGTGGAGAATTCACTCACGACTATCCTCCAGGGGGCGCTGTGTAGGAGAGGTGGAGAATTCATTCACGACTATCCTCCAGGGGGCGCTGTGTAGGAGAGGTGGAGAATTCATTCACGACTATCCTCCAGGGGGCGCTGTGTAGAGAGGTGGATAATTCATTCACGACTATCCTCCAGGGGGCGCTGTGTAGAGAGGTGGATAATTCATTCACGACTATCCTCCAGGGGGCGCTGTGTAGGAGAGGTGGATAATTCATTCACGACTATCCTCCAGGGGGCGCTGTGTAGGAGAGGTGGATAATTCATTCACGACTATCCTCCAGGGGGCGCTGTGTAGGAGAGGTGGAGAATTCATTCACGACTATCCTCCAGGGGGCGCTGTGTAGGAGAGGTGGATAATTCATTCACGACTATCCTCCAGGGGGCGCTGTGTAGGAGAGGTGGATAATTCATTCACGACTATCCTCCAGGGGGCGCTGTGTAGGAGAGGTGGATCATTCATTCACGACTATCCTCCAGGAGGCGCTGTGTAGGAGAGGTGGAGAATTCATTCACGACTATCCTCCAGGGGGCGCTGTGTAGGAAAGGTGGATAATTCATTCACGACTATCCTCCAGGGGGCGCTGTGTAGGAGAGGTGGAGAATTCATTCACGACTATCCTCCAGGGGGCGCTGTGTAGGAGAGGTGGAGAATTCATTCACGACTATCCTCCAGGGGGCGCTGTGTAGGAGAGGTGGAGAATTCATTCACGACTATCCTCCAGGGGGCGCTGTGTAGGAGAGGTGGAGAATTCATTCACGACTATCCTCCAGGGGGCGCTGTGTAGGAGAGGTGGAGAATTCATTCACGACTATCCTCCAGGGGGCGCTGTGTAGGAGAGGTGGAGAATTCATTCACGACTATCCTCCAGGGGGCGCTGTGTAGGAGAGGTGGATAATTCATTCACGACTATCCTCCAGGGGGCGCTGTGTAGGAGAGGTGGATAATTCATTCACGACTATCCTCCAGGGGGCGCTGTGTAGGAGAGGTGGAGAATTCATTCACGACTATCCTCCAGGGGGCGCTGTGTAGGAGAGGTGGAGAATTCATTCACGACTATCCTCCAGGGGGCGCTGTGTAGGAGAGGTGGAGAATTCATTCACGACTATCCTCCAGGGGGCGCTGGTAGGAGAGGTGGAGAATTCATTCACGACTATCCTCCAGGGGGCGCTGTGTAGGAGAGGTGGAGAATTCATTCACGACTATCCTCCAAGGGGCGCTGTGTAGGAGAGGTGGAGAATTCACTCACGACTATCCTCCAGGGGGCGCTGTGTAGGAGAGGTGGAGAATTCATTCACGACTATCCTCCAGGGGGGCGCTGTGTAGGAGAGGTGGAGAATTCATTCACGACTATCCTCCAGGGGGCGTTGTGTAGGAGAGGTGGAGAATTCATTCACGACTATCCTCCAGGGGGCGCTGTGTAGAGAGGTGGATAATTCATTCACGACTATCCTCCAGGGGGCGCTGTGTAGGAGAGGTGGAGAATTCATTCACGACTATCCTCCCAGGGGGCGCTGTGTAGGAGAGGTGGAGAATTCATTCACGGACTATCCTCCAGGGGGCGCTGTGTAGGAGAGGTGGAGAATTCATTCACGACTATCCTCCAGGGGGCGCCTTGTGTAGGAGAGGTGGATAATTCATTCACGACTATCCTCCAGGGGGGCGCTGTGTAGAGAGGTGGATAATTCATTCACGACTATCCTCCAGGGGGCGCTGTGTAGGAGAGGTGGATAATTCATTCACGACTATCCTCCAGGGGGCGGGGCTGTGTAGGAGAGGTGGATAATTCATTCACGACTATCCTCCAGGGGGCGCTGTGTAGGAGAGGTGGAGAATCTCATTCACGACTATCCTCCAGGGGGCGCTGTGTAGGAGAGGTGGAGAATTCATTCACGACTATCCTCCAGGGGGCGCTGTGTAGGAGAGGTGGAGAATTCATTCACGACTATGCCCAGGGGGCGCTGTGTAGGAGAGGTGGAGAATTCATTCACGACTATCCTCCAGGGGGCGCTGTGTAGGAGAGGTGGAGAATTCATTCACGACTATCCTCCAGGGGGCGCTGTGTAGGAGAGGTGGATAATTCATTCACGACTATCCTCCAGGGGGCGCTGTGTAGGAGAGGTGGATAATTCATTCACGACTATCCTCCAGGGGGCGCTGTGTAGGAGAGGTGGAGAATTCATTCACGACTATCCTCCAGGGGGCGCTGTGTAGGAGAGGTGGATCATTCATTCACGACTATCCTCCAGGGGGCGCTGTGTAGGAGAGGTGGATAATTCATTCACGACTATCCTCCAGGGGGCGCTGTGTAGGAGAGGTGGATAATTCATTCACGACTATCCTCCAGGGGGCTTGACTTCCAGGGCTGTAGGAGAGGTGGATAATTCATTCACGACTATCCTCCAGGGGGCGCTGTGTAGGACAGGTGGAGAATTCATTCACGACTATCCTCCAGGGGGCGCTGTGTAGGAGAGGTGGATAATTCATTCACGACTATCCTCCAGGGGGCGCTGTGTAGGAGAGGTGGAGAATTCATTCACGACTATCCTCCAGGGGGCGCTGTGTAGGAGAGGTGGATAATTCATTCACGACTATCCTCCAGGGGGCGCTGTGTAGGAGAGGTGGAGAATTCATTCACGACTATCCTCCAGGGGCGCTGTGTAGGAGAGGTGGATCATTCATTCACGACTATCCTCCAGGGGGCGCTGTTTAGGAGAGGTGGATAATTCATTCACGACTATCCTCCAGGGGGCGCTGTGTAGGAGAGGTGGATAATTCATTCACGACTATCCTCCAGGGGGCGCTGTGTAGGAGAGGTGGAGAATTCATTCACGACTATCCTCCAGGGGGGCGCTGTGTAGGAGAGGTGGATCATTCATTCACGACTATCCTCCAGGGGGCGCTGTGTAGGAGAGGTGGAGAATTCATTCACGACTATCCTCCAGGGGGCGTTGTGTAGGAGAGGTGGAGAATTCATTCACGGACTATCCTCCAGGGGGGCGCTGTGTAGGAGAGGTGGATAATTCATTCACGACTATCCTCCAGGGGGCGCTGTGTAGGAGAGGTGGATAATTCATTCACGACTATCCTCCAGGGGGCGCTGTGTAGGAGAGGTGGAGAATTCATTCACGACTATCCTCCAGGGGGCGCTGTGTAGGAGAGGTGGAGAATTCATTCACGACTATCCTCCAGGGGGCGCTGTGTAGGAGAGGTGGATCATTCATTCAAATTCATCATTCAAAACCGGCGCTTTTCCAGCTCCTGCTGGGAGCTAGAGCCTGAAAAGCGCCGTTTGTTCCTGTTCACACGCAGCGGCGGCGCGTCATAGCTCCGGAATGCGGTTCACTTCCAGCTCCAAAAAATTGTCGGTCCAGAGGCAAGAGCTTCGGAGCTATGACGCGGCGTCTCTTACGTCGAGGCGTGCAGGAAACCTTACTTTGACCATCCGTTCGCTGTTATTGATCATTGTGGAGAGCAGGCAGACGTTTGTTATTATAGCAGCTATCGGATGGAATCAATACATGGGCTGCACAGGTTGTCATGTCCGACTATCACAAGTAGAATCATAATGAAAAATACGTCGGTAAAAAGTGCCTGTAGAAAACGGCTTAGCAAGTAGTCAGTTTAGCTTCGGTTGCTATGCTAACATCACCCATGTTATACCAGAGAAACTTTCATAACAGCGTTGTGATGCCAAACAGCGTCAATTCAGACTGACACACATTCACTTAAGGGGAACTGGGGATATGTATCAGCTGCTTGTGTGACAGACAGTGAATACTTTAGAGCCGTGTGAGCTAACCCGGAGCTAACGGGAGAATACACTCCCGTGGAAGAGCAGCCAGCACTGCAGCGGTCGCTAAATGAAACACATTAATAAACAATGAACCACGGCACTCTGGAGAAAAGTATAAGGTTGGAGAAGTCGTTATTTAATTTAATCTGGCTTCGTATGATTAAAAGCAACACGATCATCGACCCGACGCAGTCCCCCCCCCGTTGTTGTTGTTGGAGAAAATCAGCGACGTAAACTGTGACGTCATGACGCAGCAGCGGCAGCTGGGCGGTGTGAACAGAGCGGGAGCTGAAAAGGGAAACCGGAGCTGAACCAGAAAAGCTCTCGCTAGGAGCTAGAAAGGGAAAAGCGCTGGTGTGAAAGCCGCATTACAGGTGTTTTCCTGAGCTTTAAACCTCACGTCACAGAACACTCTGGAAAAAGCTCTAAAATGAACCTAAAGTAAAGATCATTTCACCTGTTATGTGTTTGAGCTTTGATTGACAGGTGTCTCAGCGAATCACAGCCTCTGTTTCTGACACTTCCTTTCCTCTGAATGTTTTCTGTGTTCTCTCCCAACCACATGTACAGACATGTGCAGGAACACACTTATTTTAACTAGAGGATTACATCATGATAAAAACACAGAGAGAAACACACACACACACACACACACACACACACACACACACACACACACACACACACACACTCCTACTCTGCAGCATTACATCAGCAGCTCTCACTTTGGATGTGTTCCCACTAACACACCCAGTCTGAGCAAACCTGAATCTCTTCTGCAGAGCTGCCTCCTTAATGTTGCCACAACTTATCTTACTATAAAACACAACGTATTATTTTCCCGTGTTAAGGACCTTCCACAACTCGGACTTTCAGACTTTTAAATTTGATGCGAATATAACTATTACAACAACCAAACCATGAGCTCGGTCCAAATTGAAACCCATAATGGTTCAGTTTGTTTTGGTTTGTGTGGAAACATATTTTCTGGAGTTTTGATTATTTTTAAACCAATGACAGAAACAGACAAAGGAAAAACAACAACACAGCACATGGAGAGAGGAGGAGACTAAATATATATATATATTATTTTAATCATTTATCAAGTCCAGCATGACATCTTTAAAGAGTCCTCTCCTGCTGATGTTCAGGTGTATATCAGTATGTAGTGTCTCTACTTTAAAGAGTCCTCTCCTGCTGATGTTCAGGTGTATATCAGTATGTAGTGTCTCTACTTTAAAGAGTCCTCTCCTGCTGATGTTCAGGTGTATATCAGTATGTAGTGTCTCTACTTTAAAGAGTCCTCTCCTGCTGATGTTCAGGTGTATATCAGTATGTAGTGTCTCTACTTTAAAGAGTCCTCTCCTGCTGATGTTCAGGTGTATATCAGTATGTAGTGTCTCTACTTTAAAGAGTCCTCTCCTGCTGATGTTCAGGTGTATATCAGTATGTAGTGTCTCTACTTAAAGAGTCCTCTCCTGCTGATGTTCAGGTGTATATCAGTATGTAGTGTCTCTACTTTAAAGAGTCCTCTCCTGCTGATGTTCAGGTGTATATCAGTATGTAGTGTCTCTACTTTAAAGAGTCCTCTCCTGCTGATGTTCAGGTGTATATCAGTATGTAGTGTCTCTACTTTAAAGAGTCCTCTCCTGCTGATGTTCAGGTGTATATCAGTATGTAGTGTCTCTACTTTAAAGAGTCCTCTCCTGCTGATGTTCAGGTGTATATCAGTATGTAGTGTCTCTACTTTAAAGAGTCCTCTCCTGCTGATGTTCAGGTGTATATCAGTATGTAGTGTCTCTACTTTAAAGAGTCCTCTCCTGCTGATGTTCAGGTGTATATCAGTATGTAGTGTCTCTACTTTAAAGAGTCCTCTCCTGCTGATTGTTCAGGTGTATATCAGTATGTAGTGTCTCTACTTTAAAGAGTCCTCTCCTGCTGATGTTCAGGTGTATATCAGTATGTAGTGTCTCTACTTTAAAGAGTCCTCTCCTGATGATGTTCAGGTGTATATCAGGTGTATATCAGTATGTAGTGCCTCTACTTTAAAGAGTCCTCTCCTGCTGATGTTCAGGTGTATATCAGTATGTAGTGTCTCTACTTTAAAGAGTCCTCTCCTGCTGATGTTCAGGTGTATATCAGTATGTAGTGTCTCTACTTTAAAGAGTCCTCTCCTGCTGATGTTCAGGTGTATATCAGTATGTAGTGTCTCTACTTTAAAGAGTCCTCTCCTGCTGATGTTCAGGTGTATATCAGTACGTAGTGTCTCTACTTTAAAGAGTCCTCTCCTGCTGATGTTCAGGTGTATATCAGTACGTAGTGTCTCTACTTTAAAGAGTCCTCTCCTGCTGATGTTCAGGTGTATATCAGTACGTAGTGTCTCTACTTTAAAGAGTCCTCTCCTGCTGATGTTCAGGTGTATATCAGTATGTAGTGTCTCTACTTTAAAGAGTCCTCTCCTGCTGATGTTCAGGTGTATATCAGTACGTAGTGTCTCTACTTTAAAGAGTCCTCTCCTGCTGATGTTCAGGTGTATATCAGTATGTAGTGTCTCTACTTTAAAGAGTCCTCTCCTGCTGATGTTCAGGTGTATATCAGTATGTAGTGTCTCTACTTTAAAGAGTCCTCTCCTGCTGATGTTCAGGTGTATATCAGTATGTAGTGTCTCTACTTTAAAGAGTCCTCTCCTGCTGATGTTCAGGTGTATATCAGTATGTAGTGTCTCTACTTTAAAGAGTCCTCTCCTGCTGATGTTCAGGTGTATATCAGTATGTAGTGTCTCTACTTTAAAGAGTCCTCTCCTGCTGATGTTCAGGTGTATATCAGTATGTAGAGTCTCTACTTTAAATAGTCCTCTCCTGCTGATGTTCAGGTGTATATCAGTATTTAGTGTCTCTACTTTAAAGAGTCCTCTCCTGCTGATGTTCAGGTGTATATCAGTATTTAGTGTCTCTACTTTAAAGAGTCCTCTCCTGCTGATGTTCAGGTGTATATCAGTATTTAGTGTCTCTACTTTAAAGAGTCCTCTCCTGCTGATGTTCAGGTGTATATCAGTATGTAGTGTCTCTACTTTAAAGAGTCCTCTCCTGCTGATGTTCAGGTTGTATATCAGTGTGTAGTGTCTCTACTTTAAAGAGTCCTCTCCTGCTGATGTTCAGGTGTATATCAGTATGTAGTGTCTCTACTTTAAAGAGTCCTCTCCTGCTGATGTTCAGGTGTATATCAGTATGTAGTGTCTCTACTTTAAAGAGTCCTCTCCTGCTGATGTTCAGGTGTATATCAGTACGTAGTGTCTCTACTTTAAAGAGTCCTCTCCTGCTGATGTTCAGGTGTATATCAGTACGTAGTGTCTCTACTTTAAAGAGTCCTCTCCTGCTGATGTTCAGGTGTATATCAGTATGTAGTGTCTCTACTTTAAAGAGTCCTCTCCTGCTGATGTTCAGGTGTATATCAGTATGTAGTGTCTCTACTTTAAAGAGTCCTCTCCTGCTGATGTTCAGGTGTATATCAGTATGTAGTGTCTCTACTTTAAAGAGTCCTCTCCTGCTGATGTTCAGGTGTATATCAGTACGTAGTGTCTCTACATGTCTCCATGCTTTAATGTTCAAAAAGCTCTTTATTTTTCTCTGTGCTGCAGCAGCTCTTTTCACCCTCTGTCTGAAACCAGAGCCCAGTCTGCTCTGATTGGTTAGCTGGCCGGCTCTGTTGTGATTGGTCAACCGCTTAAAGATGTCCCGCCCCTTAGCCTATCATGTGTTGTGTTCTCCGTGTTCACATTAGACATTTTAACATGTGAGATAAAGCAGATATCTCCTTTGACTTTATAGTGATAGCTGTGTGTGACCTCTGACCTCTGACCTCTGTGTGTCTGGCTCTGATTGGCCTCTCTGGCTTCAGGTTGTGTAATCCTAATTGTTTCCAGTTGCAGTGACGAGGACTCGCCTGCAGCATCGTGCACGTTTTCAAACTCAATATCCTTCACATTTAAAAGTCGATACTCGGAGGTAAAACCAGAGAAGTGACATTTACCTTTGATGTCTTTGCAAACCCTTTCTGGTTTCTCTTTACACAAGTTATTTCCTTTAGGGTTTAATATATACTGTCAACAAAACACAGCCTTTGTTTCCTGGTTGTTCAATTCTTCTTACAAAACGTGTGAAAGGAGAGTTCCCCTGCTGCCTGAGTGACATCTGGCTGCATGTTGTATGCGACGTTACACCAGATGATATAAGGCTGTGAAACATGTCGGGGCTGAATCCCGCTGCAGGTCTCTGCTGCAGTTTGGTGTTTAAAGGGGAGTTTCGAGGGGCTTCATGGAGGATTGTGTAACTGCAATGAGTCACTTTTCATACCAAGACTCAGTTACATCATTAGTGACGTTATCCTACCAACTACAGACTCTGTGAGCTCCTCTCGCTGAGCTTTGGGTTACAACCTGTTCTTTGGGTTCAAATAGCAACACAAATGATAACAGGTAAGATAGGAACATCATGCCATGGAGGTGGAACATGTTAAAGCCATGGAGAGGCAGGGTGGAACATGTTAAAGCCATGGAGAGGCAGGGTGGAACATGTTAAAGCCATGGAGGAGGAACATGTTAAAGCCATGGAGGTGGAACATGTTAAAGCCATGGAGGTGGAACATGTTAAAGCCATGGAGAGGCAGGGTGGAACATGTTAAAGCCATGGAGAGGGAACATGTTCAAGCCATGGAGAGGGAACATGTTAAAGCCATGGAGGTGGAACATGTTAAAGCCATGGAGGTGGAACATGTTAAAGCCATGGAGGTGGAACATGTTAAAGCCATGGAGGGGGAACATGTTAAAGCCATGGAGGTGGAACATGTTAAAGCCATGGAGGTGGAACATGTTAAAGCCATGGAGGGGGAACATGTTAAAGCCATGGAGGTGGAACATGTTTAAAGCCATGGAGGGGGAACATGTTAAAGCCATGGAGAGGCAGGGGTGGAACATGTTAAAGCCATGGAGGGGGAACATGTTAAAGCCATGGAGGGGGAACATGTTAAAGCCATGGAGAGGGAACATGTTAAAGCCATGGAGGGGGAACATGTTAAAGCCATGGAGAGGGAACATGTTAAAGCCATGGAGGTGGAACATGTTAAAGCCATGGAGGTGGAACATGTTAAAGCCATGGAGAGGCAGGGTGGAACATGTTAAAGCCATGGAGGTGGAACATGTTAAAGCCATGGAGGGGGAACATGTTAAAGCCATGGAGGTGGAACATGTTAAAGCCATGGAGGGGGAACATGTTAAAGCCATGGAGGTGGAACATGTTAAAGCCATGGAGGGGGAACATGTTAAAGCCATGGAGGTGGAACATGTTAAAGCCATGGAGGGGGAACATGTTAAAGCCATGGAGAGGCAGGGTGGAACATGTTAAAGCCATGGAGGGGGAACATGTTAAAGCCATGGAGGTGGAACATGTTAAAGCCATGGAGATGGAACATGTTAAAGCCATGGAGGGGGAACATGTTAAAGCCATGGAGGGGGAACATGTTAAAGCCATGGAGAGGGAACATGTTAAAGCCATGGAGGTGGAACATGTTAAAGCCATGGAGGTGGAACATGTTAAAGCCATGGAGAGGCAGGGTGGAACATGTTAAAGCCATGGAGGTGGAACATGTTAAAGCCATGGAGGGGGGAACATGTTAAAGCCATGGAGGTGGAACATGTTAAAGCCATGGAGGGGGAACATGTTAAAGCCATGGAGGTGGAACATGTTAAAGCCATGGAGGTGGAACATGTTAAAGCCATGGAGGGGGAACATGTTTAAAGCCATGGAGGTGGAACATGTTAAAGCCATGGAGGGGGAACATGTTAAAGCCATGGAGGTGGAACATGTTAAAGCCATGGAGGGGGAACATGTTAAAGCCATGGAGGGGGAACATGTTAAAGCCATGGAGGTGGAACATGTTAAAGCCATGGAGGGGGAACATGTTAAAGCCATGGAGGTAGAACATGTTAAAGCCATGGAGGGGGAACATGTTAAAGCCATGGAGGTGGAACATGTTAAAGCCATGGAGAGGCAGGGTGGAACATGTTAAAGCCATGGAGGTGGAACATGTTAAAGCCATGGAGGTGGAACATGTTAGAGCCATGGGAGGTGGAACATGTTAAAGCCATGGAGGGGGAACATGTTAAAGCCATGGAGGTGGAACATGTTAAAGCCATGGAGGTGGAACATGGTTAAAGCCATGGAGGGGGAACATGTTAAAGCCATGGAGGTGGAACATGGTTAAAGCCATGGAGGTGGAACATGTTTAAAAGCCATGGAGGTGGAACATGTTAAAGCCATGGAGGTGGAACATGTTAAAGCCATGGAGGTGGAACATGTTAAAGCCATGGAGGTGGAACATGTTAAAGCCATGGAGGTGGAACATGTTAAAGCCATGGAGGTGGAACATGTTAAAGCCATGGAGGTGGAACATGTTAAAGCCATGGAGAGGGAACATGTTAAAGCCATGGAGGTGGAACATGTTAAAGCCATGGAGGTGGAACATGTTAAAGCCATGGAGAGGCAGGGTGGAACATGTTAAAGCCATGGAGGTGGAACATGTTAAAGCCATGGAGGGGGAACATGTTAAAGCCATGGAGGTGGAACATGTTAAAGCCATGGAGGGGGAAACATGTTAAAGCCATGGAGGTGGAACATGTTAAAGCCATGGAGGGGGAACATGTTAAAGCCATGGAGGTGGAACATGTTAAAGCCATGGAGGGGGAACATGTTAAAGCCATGGAGAGGGCAGGGTGGAACATGTTAAAGCCATGGAGGGGGAACATGTTAAAGCCATGGAGGTGGAACATGTTAAAGCCATGGAGAGGGAACATGTTAAAGCCATGGAGGGGGAACATGTTAAAGCCATGGAGGGGGAACATGTTAAAGCCATGGAGAGGGAACATGTTAAAGCCATGGAGGTGGAACATGTTAAAGCCATGGAGGTGGAACATGTTAAAGCCATGGAGAGGCAGGGTGGAACATGTTAAAGCCATGGAGGTGGAACATGTTAAAGCCATGGAGGGGGAACATGTTTAAAGCCATGGAGGTGGAACATGTTAAAGCCATGGAGGGGGAACATGTTAAAGCCATGGAGGTGGAACATGTTAAAGCCATGGAGGTGGAACATGTTAAAGCCATGGAGGGGGAACATGTTAAAGCCATGGAGGTGGAACATGTTAAAGCCATGGAGGGGGAACATGTTAAAGCCATGGAGGGTGGAACATGTTAAAGCCATGGAGGGGGAACATGTTAAAGCCATGGAGGGGGAACATGTTAAAGCCATGGAGGTGGAACATGTTAAAGCCATGGAGGGGGAACATGTTAAAGCCATGGAGGTAGAACATGTTAAAGCCATGGAGGGGGAACATGTTAAAGCCATGGAGGTGGAACATGTTAAAGCCATGGAGAGGCAGGGTGGAACATGTTAAAGCCATGGAGGTGGAACATGTTAAACCATGGAGGTGGAACATGTTAAAGCCATGGAGGGTGGAACATGTTAAGCCATGGAGGGGGAACATGTTAAAGCCATGGAGGTGGAACATGTTAAAGCCATGGAGGTGGAACATGTTAAAGCATGGAGGTGGAACATGTTAAAGCCATTGGAGGTGGAACATGTTAAAGCCATGGAGGTGGAACATGTTAAAGCCATGGAGGTGGAACATGTTAAAGCCATGGAGGTGGAACATGTTAAAGCCATGGAGGTGGAACATGTTAAAGCCATGGAGGTGGAACATGTTAAAGCCATGGAGGTGGAACATGTTAAAGCCATGGAGGTGGAACATGTTAAAGCCATGGAGGTGGAACATGTTAAAGCCATGGAGAGGGAACATGTTAAAGCCATGGAGGTGGAACATGTTAAAGCCATGGAGGTGGAACATGTTAAAGCCATGGAGGTGGAACATGTTAAAGCCATGGAGGGGGAACATGTTAAAGCCATGGAGGGGGAACATGTTAAAGCCATGGAGGTGGAACATGTTAAAGCCATGGAGAGGCAGGGTGGAACATGTTAAAGCCATGGAGGGGGAACATGTTAAAGCCATGGAGGTGGAACATGTTAAAGCCATGGAGGTGGAACATGTTAAAGCCATGGAGGTGGAACATGTTAAAGCCATGGAGGTGGAACATGTTAAAGCCATGGAGGGGGAACATGTTAAAGCCATGGAGGGGGAACATGTTAAAGCCATGGAGGTGGAACATGTTAAAGCCATGGAGGTGGAACATGTTAAAGCCATGGAGGTGGAACATGTTAAAGCCATGGAGGTGGAACATGTTAAAGCCATGGAGGTGGAACATGTTAAAGCCATGGAGAGGCACGGTGGAACATGTTAAAGCCATGGAGGTGGAACATGTTAAAGCCATGGAAGTGGAACATGTTAAAGCCATGGAGAGGCAGGGTGGAACATGTTAAAGCCATGGAGGTGGAACATGTTAAAGCCATGGAGGTGGAACATGTTAAAGCCATGGAGGTGGAACATGTTAAAGCCATGGAGGTGGAACATGTTAAAGCCATGGAGGTGGAACATGTTAAAGCCATGGAGAAAACGCAACAGAATGACAGTTTGAAACATACAGTGTGTTGAAAGATGGTCACCATTATTACAAGTGATCCCAGAACATTGATTGATTGATTGATTGATTGATTGAGTGAAATGCACCTTGGGAGTCAGTCGACTTTTTTCCTTTTGAAGCTAGAAAATCAAGTTGTGTACGTTTACCTTCAGACTGCGTGCTGATTGGCTGATGGGGATGGTGGGGGTGTGGTCCTGTTTTGAGTGACAGCTCCTCCGATTCTTCAGTTTCACATTTCTCAGACGTTTGCTGTTTCCTCCCAGACAGGAAACAGAAACAAACACCGTGTCTCTTCTGGCTCCTCCCCCTCAAGACTGGAACACAGATAAATACAGACATTAGTTTAACAAATAGGGCTGCAACTTACATCTGCTTTTTAAACATTGAACACAGTAAAAGCTGTCTCTCAAAGTTCATGAGACTCATCTTTAGAGGTCTTGTTTTTCAGTCCAAAACCCAAAGAAATGCAGTTTGTTATGACCACCAGAGAAAGGGAACATTTATACAATATCAAGGAGCCCTCCTGCAACATCAAGATTCAGTCATTTCATTTAGCTGATGCTTTTTCCTAAAGCTACTATACAAACTCGCAAAGGAAGAACCCTGCAGGCACATTAGCTCTGGATAATCCAAACCAGTGCAAGTGCTACGAACAGTTTCTTGTCCGAGCTGGAAAGCTAACAGGCGTGTAGTAAATGTGGAAGAATGACTCGTGAACACAATCAGCTGGATACTATAACAACACGTGACTACATGTTCTACCATCCCTGTGATAATATTAGTCTTGAGCTCTGACGGTACTGCAGAAAAATAAATACTGTGACGTTTTCGGAACGACTTGGCACTATGTTTCCGTTCTCTTAACATCCCAAGTGTTGGACCACAACAACAACAACAACAACAACAACAACAACAGCAGCAGCAGCAGCAGCAGCACATGGTCCAGCTGCTTCTATAGAGTGACACCCAGCAGCTGCTCTCAGATCTGCTTACAGGGAGACAGAGAGAGTGTGTGTGAGGGTGATAGAATGTGTGTGTGTGTGTCAGTCGGTGTGAACCAATCAGCTTCCAGAACGCTCTCCTCGTGTCTATATAAGGCATCAGGTGGTCAATAAGCCAGCGCAGACACACTGCGTTCAGAGTCAGACCATCACCTACTCATGACTCTGTGGGTGTGTTGCTACTGGTTACCAGATAAAAGAGTTCACACACACTTTCCAGCACATTTGTATCCTCCTCAGTACTTTACGCTACACTGATAGCTCAATACATGCTATCAATAACATGCAGTACAACCAGTAGCTTCTTAAGCTTAGGAATTTTAAACTTCAATTTGAAATCATAGTACATTTATACAGTGTTTTTCCATTTTGTGCAAACCCTCAAAGCACTTCTACATAAACAAGTCATGATTCTCCCAACATGACGTTTATAGACACTGGCTGCCATACAAGTTGCCACCTGATCAGGAAGACTTCACACACACTCACACACACCAATTTAGGGTTCAATATCTTGTCCACAATTTACAATAAGTCTAAATCAACCAAGAGGATCCAAACCCAGAACAGCAAGAATCCTGCAAGCACCATTAAAGCATTTCACATTGAAGATACACATTGTGAATTAGGGTTTAAAAAAGGGACATTTTGCTTTAAAGAGCCGACTCTCTCAGACGTGCCTTCAGGAGTCATTATCCTTCAGATCAAACCAACATGAGACGCTGCCAAGTAACTTGTTCTATTGTAAGTCACGCTAATGGAGGCCGAACAATAAACTAGTTAAGACATCTATTGGCCATCTGGGAAAATGTCACACAACTTGCTTGGATGTTGAAGGTTGTGGAGTTCTTCCCTCCAATAACCCTGAAGAATTGTTTATAATTTACTCAAAGTTGTCATCATTGTATTTAAAACGGCAACTACTTTGCACACTTTATATTCTGTATGTCCTATGTTTATATTTGATTTAGAAGTAGTATAGTAGGTTAGTCTACTAGTGTTTTTTTTTTATTATTCTGTATGTTTTTATAATGTGTATTTTATAATGTGTACTGTACGCCATAGATATATAGCTTTCTATTTTTCTGTTGTTTCTAAATCTGTTCTATTGTCATAAGTAAAATGTATATATGAACTGTTTGTTTAAAGGTCTCATGTCATGGCCATTTCTACTGATCATAATTCCATAGTTGAGGTCTACTAGAATAGATTTATATTGTTCAATGTTCCAAACTCACATTGGTTTCTCATACAGCATCTCTGTATAGTACAGAGTTCCCGTTAGAATATTTTTTTGCCGGTCAACATGTCCGTTAAAGTTGAAATCTTCCGGACAAAATGAGAAAAGTGCCGGTCAAAGGTCTTCTTATTTATTGAGCTTTTAAACAAATTGATATGATTCGATATTAAACAAACTAATTATAGTAGATTAACTACATTATTCAAAAGTGTTCAGTAACTTACAAAAACACGGGAATAATAAACGGAGCGCTCTCTCCTGACAGCCCGTCAGTATCATGCAGCTCGCAGATCCAGTAATGAGTGACCCGACAGTCAAACTAAACATATCTATAACTAGTTACGGTAGTTTGAGAGGTCATTAAAATAACTACGTGATATTCTAACCTGAAGTGTGTGTTGCTCTGCTCACCGCTGCAGGTGATCATGCAGAGCTGCGTGTCGACTCGTCAGATTAGACTTCACTCGCGTTTATGTCCATATCGATCAGATCTAGCTAGTTCTAGCTAATGATATGACTACCTGCTTATTAAAAGACACCTCAACAATAAGCGTCGCTATGCAACCGGGTGAGGCCGCAAAGTATAGCGCAGCATTATGCATTTGTTTACATGCCCACCGGAACCCAGAGGCATTACCAACAGATCAACGCACAATCAACCCATACAGGACATCTCTTTCTCCACGTGTTAGACATTAGAATTGACTCTTCTTGTCTGTCACGTAAGTGGCGCAACTGATGCGGTATTGTGCTAAAGGGAAATTATTTTGACCGGACATTTTGACCGGAGAGATTTAGATTTGCCGGTCTTCAGCATATTTTACCGGTCATAGTCCGGTAATTACCGGCTAACGGGAACTCTGGTATAGTCTGTGTATTCACGCTCTGTCCTATACGGCTTGTTGGAGCTCCTGCCCCCCCCCCCCCCCGTGAGCCCACTGTGCTCTGATTGGTCTGGACGTTGCGAGGCTCGCTGCTCAATGATCTGGCTTACTGGTGTGGTTTCCGGGTCGGCGATACAGCGGGACAGCGCGAAACTCAGGGACGTGCACAGGTACGGGCTAATGTTGCCCGGGCAACAGCCCGTTTGCCCTTTTTGGCTGACCTGCCACTCTGGAGAGGGCGAGAATTTTTTTTGTGGCCGAATCGACATGATAAGCCCACAATTAGTAGCGTCTCGCTGCGGGAAGCACACCTCGTCAGCGCTGTCCTCTGTCCCCAGTCACGTGACTTTGTTTACAATCTGACAGCTGATAGCAAAGGAAAGCCCTCCGAGTCCGGCTTCATACGGCGATGGTGATCATGTGCCTGCCTGGTTTTGGAGGCCAATCCCCGGGTCAATCTGTCCCGTTTTTAAATATGCTTATATTGATTTTGAGTTTTCTCATTGCAGTTAGAGTATAGGGGACAAACCAGGGGACTTCACTTCCTCTTGACACCGTCGGTTATTTACAAAAAATACACCTAAATATACTTGTTATTGTGCTTCTGTGTCTTTCCGTCTGTAAACTCCCTCAACGGGCCACTCCCTCTCTTCTCTTGATCGCCCTCTCACAGAGGACACTTCACTGTCCCGCTTCATTGTAGGATTTATGTCTCTACTTTACATTTGACCATCTCTGTTATTAAATTATGGAATACTAAATAAATAAGTAATAAAGAAGCGCTCATAAAGAATGATAAGAATAAGAATAATGCGTATTGAACTGGTTTCATTAACTAGTGAGTTTATTTAAGGTAAGTAGTTAAAGCCCTATGTTATCAGAGTGTCTGCACAGCAGGTACAAAGGGCAAACTACATTAAAACAGAACCCCATTTGTTCTTTAATAGTTACTAACATTAGATACTTTAATGAGATATGGACCGCAAAACAAAAAATGTGCCTGAATGATGAATTTAGTAGTTGCACATAAAAGTCAACTGAGAGTCACTTGCAATGACCGTGTTGAGTTTTTATTTTATTAACCTTTTACGTTAAAAACAAGTTCGAATTTTCAAAAGGTCTTATGTTTTTTTTTCGAGGGAGAGGCCCTTTGTCCAGTTTAGAGCAATAGCCCCTCCAAATGTCTGTGCACGTCCCTGGTGAAGCTCATCCTGAGCACACAAACACTCACAGCCGAAGAAAAAACAATAAGTGTGGCTTGATATTAGCCGCGTTCACACCGGAGTACTTTTCACCGTACTTTTCGCGTTTAGTTCCGTTAGTACCCCTTATGTCGCGTTCACACCAAAAATCGTACTTAATCTCGGGAACTTTTACCCCCATTTTTAGAGCCCGCTGAGAGATCGTACTTTCCTGTGGGTGAAAAGTGCCCCAGTGCTGATTGGCTGGGCGAATTGCAAACCACGCCCGTAAACTGTGAAAATGTTTTGTAGAGCCGCCATTGTTTTTCCTCGCTACGAAAACCCAGCGGACCGACGGAGTTGTTTTTGAAAGCAGTTATGGCAAGCATCAAGAAATGATGAGGAGGTGTCGGCGCTTCTGGAGATCTACGCCGAGGACGCGACCCAGGGAATGCTACTGAAGCCAGTTCAGTAGCTTTCACTCGACCTGGGAATTGTGCACAGCCCCACGGCACACCGGCTAAAAATAAAGAAACTCGGGCAACGATGACGACCACGACGAAGGTAAAATCAACTACATGCACTGGGGTTTTAATCTGCACAATAATGGTCTCAGATGTACTTTTATTTGCTCAGTAGATCAAGCTAGCCATGCTAGCCATAATAGGCTAACACCGGCCCCGAGCTAGCTACATCTAGCTAGCTAGATATTCTCGGCCGCTATGAAAACGTTTTGACTTGTGAATAACTGTGCAGTGTTTCTGTAATTTGCTTCACTAACTCATGGCACTAATCGTGTGTTTCAGGCGAGGATGGACAACTCTCGGGATTGGAAACAAGCGAGCTTTGCATTCTAGATCACAGCGCTAGCTCGCCCCCCCTTACCAGCAACCAAACGCAAAGGTACACACACTGTAACTTGGTCTTGAAAGAACGTTACGCATCGAACTGATGTTCACAATCATGTTTATTTCCTTCTTGGTACAATTATGAAACAGCGTGAAAACGTATTCGCCTAGACCGGCATTTACAAATGTTCGCGCCTTTTTACTCTCTCACAAACATTGTAAACATCCGGGCTAGAGGTCACATGACTTCCGGTACGAAAACTTGCCTCAACAACATTAAACAAAGTTCAAGCATACATGAAGCACAATCCTCCGTGTTTGAACCTCTTAAATCGCTGCATAGCCGATTTATTTGGACTGGATTATCCCAGAGAGGCCAAACATTCTTTATAACACAGTTTCAGATTTGTGAAACCTTAATTCTATTTGTGAAAATACCAAAAACACATTCCTAGTATGTTGTAAAACTACATGGCGACTAAACAGATCTTGTATCTTGCTTATTTTCCCCTCTTAGGAAAGCGGACACGGGATGCGAATTTCTTTGACACCGCCCAGGCGTTGGAGGACCGGCGTGCCGTGGTGAAAGAGTCGATGCACGGGGATCAGATGGTGCTGTTCACCAAGGCCCAGGAAACGGAGGACAAGAAGCTCACCAGTTCATTTTATATTATTGTTATTACTGTTATTATATAGTCTTGATACAACTGACACTTTATTTTATATTGATAATGTTAATTTACATGTACAACTTCTATTTTATTTACATTAAAAATGTGAACTTCTATTTACTGTTGAACAGATCCTGTATCTTGCTTATTTCTCCTGACACTTTATCTTTAGTGACCGTAGCATCCTATCCATCACATGTAAGTGATTATTCTGATACCATCATGTTTCATCGGTTATAAACTGGCAAAGCTTTATTTGTCATTTATTTATCATCAATGTTGCAACCTTGTGGAGGAATGGCAGGGGCACATACACAAATATGATAATTTATATAATTTTAAATATTATTTGACCTAAAACTAAATGTTTTTATGATTATCCTCTGAGGAGGACATGGGGATTTGCAAACTTTTAATTCCCCCCCCCATTTTACACAACACAAAATGGAGTCCACTACGGGCCGAAACTAACATGTATGTTTATGGCAGACGGATGCAGTGGGTAAAGATAAATAATAACGGTGGGTTTGCTGCTGAGCCAATTTACTGTGCATACAACACACCTGGCACAGTTTATTGTTATTATATTGCCACACTGTACACTATTGTAATGTTGCCTGTCTTGACTGGAAAATAAAAGAGAAACAAAAGCACTGTACAAAAGATTATCTTTATTGTCAAAATGTTTACAATTTACACGCTGTTCAGATGCCTCATAAGAGCTGTTCAGATGCCTCATGAGGGCTGTTCAGATGCCTCATAAGGGCTGTTCAGATGCCTCATGAGGGCTGTTCAGATGCCTCATGAGGGCTGTTCAGATGCCTCATAAGAGCTGTTCAGACGCCTCATAAGAGCTGTTCAGATGCCTCATGAGGGCTGTTCAGATGCCTCATAAGAGCTGTTCAGATGCCTCATAAGAGCTGTTCAGACGCCTCATAAGAGCTGTTCAGATGCCTCATGAGGGCTGTTCAGATGCCTCATAAGAGCTGTTCAGACGCCTCATAAGAGCTGTTCAGACGCCTCATAAGAGCTGTTCAGATGCCTCATAAGAGCTGTTCAGATGCCTCATGAGGGCTGTTCAGACGCCTCATAAGAGCTGTTCAGATGCCTCATAAGAGCTGTTCAGACGCCTCATAAGAGCTGTTCAGACGCCTCATAAGAGCTGTTCAGATGCCTCATAAGAGCTGTTCAGATGCCTCATGAGAGCTGTTCAGACGCCTCATAAAGCTGGGTCTCCGGTAAGGCAGTCCATTCGTCCCTGTACTCATTACTTTCACAAAGGTTATGTAATATGCAACATGCTGCCACCTGGGTTTTGATCTTGTCCATCTTGCAGTCGTTTCTTTTCATCAAGCACCGCCACCTGCCCTTCAGTCTGCCAAAAGCGTTCTCCACCACCACTCGTGCTCGGCTTGTTTTGTTATTGTACGCAAGTTGCTCAGGCTGCATGAACTCAGTTACAAAGCTGTATAACATGAGCACAAACAGCACAACTTCAGTCGACTCCATCTCCATCATGTCTGAGGTCGTAAACAACAGACGCCTAATGTACAGCGAGTGGGTGGGCGTCGCAGTATACGCGGGAACTTTTTCTTCTTCTTCTTCTTCTTCTTCTCTTGTTTTGTAGCGGATTGCAAACAACTTTAAGGTGCATACCGCCACCTACTGTACTCGCCGTGAAGTGGTTTGTGGCCTGCCAGTAAAGCCAAAGCAGAAGAAGAAGTGACGTCAGCGGCTCATTTGCGTAATCTTCCCTCAGGGAAAAGTACTCCGGTGTGAACGCGATCTGTACTAAGTGCCCTGGGGGTACTAAGTGCCCTGGGGCTAAAAGCGCCGGGGCACTGAGTGCCGGAACTAAGTGCAGGAAAGTACTTGGTGTGAACGCGGCTAATGGGTCTGCAGAGAGCATTTCTCCGCCATCCCAACTCGTCTATTACCAACCAGGGAGCTCTATGCAAGTCAATGGGACTCCCTGTTAGTTGAAAATGTACGCTAAAGGCCCCCCCACTGCGTTTGATAGTGGATCCTGCTGTGTGAGGAGCTCTGCGGATTGGTCCATTTTGGTTCCCGGAAGAAACAAATGTAAAGAGAGAAATGTCCAACGAGGCGTTCTGGGGCAGCATAGACAGGTCTTCTCTGTGTTAGAGCTTTACTCGCTACAGGGTGCACTCTGAGGGTTAGAGACTCTACAGAGCGTCTACATGGAGAAGCTACAGGGTGCACTCTGAGGGTTAGAGACTCTGCGTCTACATGGAGAAGCTACAAGGTGCACTCTGAGGGTTAGAGACTCTGCGTCTACATGGAGAAGCTACAGGGTGCACTCTGAGGGTTAGAGACTCTGCGTCTAAATGAGAAGCTACAGGGTGCACTCTGAGGGTTAGAGACTCTGCGTCTACATGGAGAAGCTACAGGGTGCACTCTGAGGGTTAGAGACTCTGCGTCTACATGGAGAAGAAGCTACAGGGTGCACTCTGAGGGTTAGAGACTCTGCGTCTACATGGAGAAGCTACAGGGTGCACTCTGAGGGTTAGAGACTCTGCGTCTACATGGAGAAGCTACAGGGTGCACTCTGAGGGTTAGAGACTCTGCGTCTACATGGAGAAGCTACAGGGTGCACTCTGAGGGTTAGAGACTCTGCGTCTACATGGAGAAGCTACAGGGTGCACTCTGAGGGTTAGAGACTCTACAGAGCGTCTACATGGAGAAGCTACAGGATGCACTCTGAGGGTTAGAGACTCTGCGTCTACATGGAGAAGCTACAGGGTGCACTCTGAGGGTTAGAGACTCTGCGTCTACATGGAGAAGCTACAGGGTGCACTCTGAGGGTTAGAGACTCTGCAGAGCGTCTACATGCAGAAGCTACAGGGTGCACTCTGAGGGTTAGAGACTCTGCGTCTACATGGAGAAGCTACAGAACACAAGGGGACGGGTCAGAACCAGAAAAGCATGACATGGGACCTTTAATGTCTTTTTACAACAATGTAAAAATCCTATTTTGGGATCAATAAAGTATTTTATTTTGGCCAACCCTAATCCAAGATAAGTCTCACATTGACATGTATTAAGTCTTTTTTGGAGAGGTTTAAAAGGGAATGTTTGATGTTGTTATTCAAGGTAACTTCAAAGTTCAATGCATTGTAAATGAGTCAGCTGTATTATCTTGTAGCTCTTGGTGGTACAAGTTTATCTCCACATGACAAACGGCCAAGACAGATAACCCGTTATTTTGCAACCCTTTTCCCGACACACACACACACACCCTCACAGCGTTCTGGTGTTTTCCCAGCATGCCTTGTGGTTGAGGCAGTGGAGGGTGTGGTCGTCTGGCTGAACAGGCCGAGACAAGTATTCCTCACTTACAGAAAGCTGTACAAAACGGTCACATGACTCAGACAGCTGATCCAGTTCAAACCAGAATCGTCCAAATCAGAGAAGTGGAGAAACACCAAATCTTACATTTCCCAAAATGCACCTGGATAGAAGTTTTTTTTAATCTGAGACTCCCCTAAACAGACACTTAGACTATGAAGGTTTCTCATTTCTCTAATTCCCCTCCTCGACTCCTATCCTCGTCCCGCCCACAGGAGATGCCACACACACACACACACACACACACACACACACACACACACACACACACACACACACACACACACACCACACACACACACACACACACACACACACACACACCACACACACACACACACACACACACACACACACACACACACACACCACACACACACACACACACACACACACACACACACACACACACACACACACCACACACCACACACACACACACACACACACACACCACACACACCACACACACACACACACACAACACACACACACACACACACACACACACACACACACACACACACACACACACACACACACACACACACACACACACACACACACACACACGAAGTAGTTCAAAGTGCAGCTCCAGAGACAGGAACACGCTGCTGATTAGAAATCAATGAAACAAGGAGTCTGCAACAGGAAGTGATCAGAAAATACAGCAGGAATAAAACACAGTTGCAATAAAAGGTGTGTAAGATAAGAATTCAACCTAATCAATAAAGTATGAACAGAACGTGAAGAAGTTACAGCTTTAACGCTATTTTACGTGGTCTATGTTTTGTGTTTAGGCGTGTGCTCTCTCCCCAAAGATAGCATATCACAACTGAAGTGTGTGTGCGTGTACGTGTGTGCGTGTGCGCGTGTGTGTGTGCCTCAATCTTCGAGAGAATGGCTGAAAAGTTGTACGCACATTTCCAGTCTAGCTTGAAATACTTTTTTAACATAACTTTTACCTGTATTTGTTTTTAAAACTTAAATGGAAATGATCACTCCCTAAATACAAAAGAGAGGCAATATGTTATGCCAATGTTCCAGCTAGAAGAGTAATACAGTATTTACAAAATAGAAAGCTGCTGTGTCTCCCTCTCATACTCACTGGATAAGAAGTAAGAAGAGATCAGGTGTTTTCCCTGAATGGCTCCTCAAAAGCATTTGGGAAAACATGGAGCCCGTATTTTTCTGATTTGTAAGAGAGTACATTTCCCAGTCATTCATGATTTTGGTGGTTTATCAACACAAGGCGTGGAGGAAGTGCTGCTGGTGCCTTTTATTGTTTGTTGACATCGTTTTTTACTGACTGACTACCCAATATATTTCTTAGCTGAACAATGAAACATAATTTGTGAAATGGCATTATGGACTGGGTCAATCAAAATAACTTGTTTGGTATAGATCCTCACACATAAGTACCATTCATTTGAGTTGCTCTGGTGTTTAACAATGTTTCAATTGTTGCTTTTTATGGGTTAGGGTTAGCCTGAAGGCTAGCATGTAGCATTCTGATAAACAAACAACCAGCTACCAACAAACCAGCTACCAACAAAACTACAAACTATCCAGGAAACAGAAACCAACTTTTAACAAACAAACTGTAACACTCAGAATGTGACAAACACACTGTAGCATATACTGTAACAAACAAACAAACAAACAAACAACCAGCCTGCCAGAAACAAACTGTGACACACAGCCTGTAACAGACAACTAGACTGCCTGCAAAAAGTAAATTGTAACACAGAACCTGTAACACACACTATAACACACACAGTGACACTATAACAAACAGCCTATGGAAATACAAACTGTAATTGTAACAGACTGACTGTCACAAACAACCAGCTTGTAACAGACTGACTGTCACAAACAACTAGCATGTAACAGACTGACTGCAACTAGCATGTAACAGACTGACTGTCACAAACAACCAGCTTGTAACAGACTGACTGTCACAAACAACTAGCATGTAACAGACTGACTGCAACCAGCATGTAACAGACTGACTGTCACAAACAACCAGCATGTAACCAGCAATGTAACAGACTGACTGTCATACAAACAAACACTAGCAGTGTAACAGACTGACTGTCCACAAACACTAGCATGTAACAGACTGAACTGTCAACAACTAGATGTAACGACTGACGGTCACAAACCACTATCATATAACAAGCTGACTGTCACAAACAACTAGCATGTAACAGACTGACCTGTCAAACAACTAGCATGTAACAGACTGACTGTCACAAACAACTAGCATGTAACAGACTGACTGTCACAAACAACTAGCATGTAACAGACTGACTGTCAAACAACTAGCATGTAACAGACTGACTGTCACAAACAACTAGCATGTAACAGACTGACTGTCACAAACAACTAGCATGTAACAGACTGACTGTCAAACAACTAGCATGTAACAGACTGACTGCAACATAGCATGTAACAGGACTGACTGTCACAAAACACCAGCATGTAACAGAATGACTGCCAGCATGTAACAGACTGACTGTCACAAACAACTAGCATGTAACAGACTGACTGTCACAAACAACTAGCATGTAACAGACTGACTGTCACAAACAACTAGCATGTAACAGACTGACTGTCACATGTAACAGACAGACTGCAACTAGCATGTAACAGACTGACTGTCACAAACAACTAGCATGTAACAGACTGACTGTCACAAACAACTAGCATGTAACAGACTGACTGTCACAAACAACTAGCATGTAACAGACTGACTGTCACAAACAACTAGCATGTAACAGACAGACTGTCACAAACAACTAGCATGTAACAGACTGACTGTCAAACAACTAGCATGTAACAGACTGACTGCAACTAGCATGTAACAGACTGACTGTCACAAACAACTAGCATGTAACAGACTGACTGCAACTAGCATGTAACAAGACAGACTGTCACAAACAACTAGCATGTAACAGACAGACTGTCACAAACAACTAGCATGTAACAGACTGACTGTCAAACAACTAGCATGTAACAGACTGACTGCAACTAGCATGTAACAGACTGACTGTCACAAACAACTAGCATGTAACAGACAGACTGTCACAAACAACTAGCATGTAACAGACTGACTGTCAAACAACTAGCATGTAACAGACTGACTGTCAAACAACTAGCATGTAACAGACTGACTGTCAAACAACTAGCATGTAACAGACTGACTGCAACTAGCATGTAACAGACTGACTGTCACAAACAACTAGCATGTAACAGACTGACTGTCACAAACAACTAGCATGTAACAGACTGACACAAACAACTAGCATGTAACAGACTGTCACAAACAACTAGCATGTAACAGACTGACTGTCACAAACAACTAGCATGTAACAGACTGACTGTCACAAACAACTAGCATGTAACAGACTGACTGTCACAAACAACTAGCATGTAACAGACTGACTGTCACAAACAACTAGCATGTAACAGACTGACTGTCAAACAACTAGCATGTAACAGACAGACTGTCACAAACAACTAGCATGTAACAGACAGACTGTCACAAACAACTAGCATGTAACAGACTGACTGCAACTAGCATGTAACAGACTGACTGTCACAAACAACTAGCATGTAACAGACTGACTGTCACAAACAACTAGCATGTAACAGACTGACTGCAACTAGCATGTAACAGACTGACTGTCACAAACAACTAGCATGTAACAGACTGACTGTCACAAACAACTAGCATGTAACAGACTGACTGCAACCAGCATGTAACAGACTGACTGTCACAAACAACTAGCATGTAACAGACTGACTGTCACAAACAACTAGCATGTAACAGACTGACTGCAACCAGCATGTAACAGACTGACTGTCACAAACAACTAGCATGTAACAGACTGACTGTCACAAACAACTAGCATGTAACAGACTGACTGTCACAAACAACTAGCATGTAACAGACTGACTGTCACAAACAACTAGCATGTAACAGACTGACTGCAACTAGCATGTAACAGACTGACTGTCACAAACAACTAGCATGTAACAGACTGACTGTCACAAACAACTAGCATGTAACAGACTGACTGCAACCAGCATGTAACAGACAGACTGCAACTAGCATGTAACAGACTGACTGTCACAAACAACTAGCATGTAACAGACAGACTGTCACAAACAACTAGCATGTAACAGACTGACTGTCACAAACAACTAGCATGTAACAGACTGACTGCAACTAGCATGTAACAGACTGACTGTCACAAACAACCAGCATGTAACAGACTGACTGTCACAAACAACTAGCATGTAACAGACTGACTGTCACAAACAACTAGCATGTAACAGACTGACTGCAACTAGCATGTAACAGACTGACTGTCACAAACAACTAGCATGTAACAGACAGACTGTCACAAACAACTAGCATGTAACAGACAGACTGTCACAAACAACCAGCATGTAACAGACTGACTGTCACAAACAACTAGCATGTAACAGACTGACTGTCACAAACAACTAGCATGTAACAGACTGACTGCAACTAGCATGTAACAGACTGACTGTCACAAACAACTAGCATGTAACAGACTGACTGCAACTAGCATGTAACAGACTGACTGTCACAAACAACTAGCATGTAACAGACAGACTGTCACAAACAACTAGCATGTAACAGACAGACTGTCACAAACAACCAGCATGTAACAGACTGACTGTCACAAACAACTAGCATGTAACAGACTGACTGTCACAAACAACTAGCATGTAACAGACTGACTGTCACAAACAACCAGCATGTAACAGACTGACTGTCACAAACAACTAGCATGTAACAGACTGACTGCAACTAGCATGTAACAGACAGACTGTCACAAACAACTAGCATGTAACAGACTGACTGCAACTAGCATGTAACAGACTGACTGTCACAAACAACTAGCATGTAACAGACAGACTGTCACAAACAACCAGCATGTAACAGACTGACTGTCACAAACAACTAGCATGTAACAGACTGACTGTCACAAACAACTAGCATGTAACAGACTGACTGTCACAAACAACTAGCATACAGACTGACTGTCACAAACAACCAGCATGTAACAGACTGACTGTCACAAACAACTAGCATGTAACAGACTGACTGTCACAAACAACCAGCATGTAACAGACAGACTGTCACAAACAACTAGCATGTAACAGACTGACTGTCACAAACAACTAGCATGTAACAGACTGACTGTCACAAACAACTAGCATGTAACAGACTGACTGTCACAAACAACCAGCATGTAACAGACTGACTGTCACAAACAACTAGCATGTAACAGACTGACTGCAACTAGCATGTAACAGACAGACTGTCACAAACAACTAGCATGTAACAGACTGACTGCAACTAGCATGTAACAGACTGACTGTCACAAACAACTAGCATGTAACAGACAGACTGTCACAAACAACCAGCATGTAACAGACTGACTGTCACAAACAACTAGCATGTAACAGACTGACTGTCACAAACAACTAGCATGTAACAGACTGACTGTCACAAACAACTAGCATACAGACTGACTGTCACAAACAACCAGCATGTAACAGACTGACTGTCACAAACAACTAGCATGTAACAGACTGACTGTCACAAACAACCAGCATGTAACAGACTGACTGTCACAAACAACTAGCATGTAACAGACTGACTGTCACAAACAACCAGCATGTAACAGACTGACTGTCACAAACAACTAGCATGTAACAGACTGACTGTCACAAACAACTAGCATGTAACAGACTGACTGCAACTAGCATGTAACAGACAGACTGTCACAAACAACTAGCATGTAACAGCCTGACTGCAACTAGCATGTAACAGACTGACTGTCACAAACAACTAGCATGTAACAGACTGACTGTCACAAACAACTAGCATGTAACAGACAGACTGTCACAAACAACTAGCATGTATCAGACTGACTGTCACAAACAACCAGCATGTAACAGACTGACTGTCACAAACAACTAGCATGTAACAGACAGACTGTCACAAACAACTAGCATGTAACAGACTGACTGTCACAAACAACTAGCATGTATCAGACTGACTGTCACAAACAACTAGCATGTATCAGACTGACTGTCACAAACAACCAGCATGTAACAGACTGACTGTCACAAACAACTAGCATGTAACAGACAGACTGTCACAAACAACTAGCATGTAACAGACAGACTGTCACAGACAACTAGCATGTATCAGACTGACTGTCACAAACAACTAGCATGTAACAGACTGACTGTCACAAACAACTAGCATGTAACAGACAGACTGTCACAAACAACTAGCATGTAACAGACTGACTGTCACAAACAACTAGCATGTAACAGACTGACTGCAACTAGCATGTAACAGACTGACTGTCACAAACAACTAGCATGTAACAGACAGACTGTCACAAACAACCAGCATGTAACAGACTGACTGTCACAAACAACCAGCATGTAACAGACTGACTGTCACAAACAACCAGCATGTAACAGACTGACTGTCACAAACAACTAGCATGTAACAGACTGACTGTCACAAACAACCAGCATGTAACAGACTGACTGTCACAAACAACTAGCATGTAACAGACTGACTGTCACAAACAATTAGCATGTAACAGACTGACTGTCACAAACAACCAGCATGTAACAGACTGACTGTCACAAACAACTAGCATGTAACAGACTGACTGTCACAAACAACTAGCATATAACAGACAGACTGTCACAAACAACTAGCATGTAACAGACTGACTGTCACAAACAACTAGCATGTAACAGACAGACTGTCACAAACAACTAGCATGTATCAGACTGACTGTCACAAACAACTAGCATGTAACAGACAGACTGTCACAAACAACTAGCATGTAACAGACTGACTGTCACAAACAACTAGCATGTAACAGACTGACTGCAACTAGCATGTAACAGACTGACTGTCACAAACAACTAGCATGTAACAGACTGACTGTCACAAACAACTAGCATGTAACAGACTGACTGTCACAAACAACCAGCATGTAACAGACTGACTGTCACAAACAACTAGCATGTAACAGACTGACTGTCACAAACAACTAGCATGTAACAGACTGACTGTCACAAACAACCAGCATGTAACAGACTGACTGTCACAAACAACCAGCATGTAACAGACTGACTGCCACAAACAACTAGCATGTAACAGACTGACTGTCACAAACAACTAGCATGTAACAGACTGACTGTCACAAACAACCAGCATGTAACAGACAGACTGTCACAAACAACTAGCATGTAACAGACAGACTGTCACAAACAACTAGCATGTAACAGACTGACTGTCACAAACAACTAGCATGTAACAGACTGACTGTCACAAACAACTAGCATGTAACAGACTGACTGTCACAAACAACTAGCATGTAACAGACTGACTGCAACTAGCATGTAACAGACTGACTGTCACAAACAACTAGCATGTAACAGACTGACTGTCACAAACAACTAGCATGTAACAGACTGACTGTCACAAACAACTAGCATGTAACAGACTGACTGTCACAAACAACCAGCATGTAACAGACTGACTGTCACAAACAACTAGCATGTAACAGACTGACTGTCACAAACAACTAGCATGTAACAGACTGACTGTCACAAACAACCAGCATGTAACAGACTGACTGTCACAAACAACCAGCATGTAACAGACTGACTGTCACAAACAACCAGCATGTAACAGACAGACTGTCACAAACAACTAGCATGTAACAGACAGACTGTCACAAACAACTAGCATGTAACAGACTGACTGTCACAAACAACTAGCATGTAACAGACTGACTGTCACAAACAACTAGCATGTAACAGACTGACTGCAACCAGCATGTAACAGACTGACTGTCACAAACAACTAGCATGTAACAGACAGACTGTCACAAACAACTAGCATGTAACAGACTGACTGTCACAAACAACTAGCATGTAACAGACAGACTGTCACAAACAACCAGCATGTAACAGACAGACTGTCACAAACAACTAGCATGTAACAGACAGACTGTCACAAACAACTAGCATGTAACAGACAGACTGTCACAAACAACCAGCATGTAACAGACAGACTGTCACAAACAACTAGCATGTAACAGACAGACTGTCACAAAACAACTAGCATGTAACAGACTGACTGCAACCAGCATGTAACAGACTGACTGTCACAAACAACTAGCATGTAACAGACAGACTGTCACAAACAACTAGCATGTAACAGACAGACTGTCACAAACAACTAGCATGTAACAGACTGACTGCAACCAGCATGTAACAGACTGACTGTCACAAACAACTAGCATGTAACAGACAGACTGTCACAAACAACTAGCATGTAACAGACTGACTGTCACAAACAACTAGCATGTAACAGACTGACTGTCACAAACAACTAGCATGTAACAGACTGACTGTCACAAACAACTAGCATGTAACAGACTGACTGTCACAAACAACCAGCATGTAACAGACTGACTGTCACAAACAACCAGCATGTAACAGACAGACTGTCACAAACAACTAGCATGTAACAGACAGACTGTCACAAACAACTAGCATGTAACAGACAGACTGTCACAAACAACCAGCATGTAACAGACAGACTGTCACAAACAACCAGCATGTAACAGACTGACTGTCACAAACAACTAGCATGTAACAGACTGACTGTCACAAACAACTAGCATGTAACAGACTGACTGTCACAAACAACTAGCATGTAACAGACTGACTGTCACAAACAACTAGCATGTAACAGACTGACTGCAACCAGCATGTAACAGACTGACTGTCACAAACAACTAGCATGTAACAGACAGACTGTCACAAACAACTAGCATGTAACAGACAGACTGTCACAAACAACTAGCATGTAACAGACTGACTGCAACCAGCATGTAACAGACAGACTGTCACAAACAACTAGCATGTAACAGACTGACTGTCACAAACAACTAGCATGTAACAGACTGACTGTCACAAACAACTAGCATGTAACAGACTGACTGTCACAAACAACTAGCATGTAACAGACTGACTGTCACAAACAACTAGCATGTAACAGACTGACTGTCACAAACAACTAGCATGTAACAGACTGACTGTCACAAACAACCAGCATGTAACAGACTGACTGCAACTAGCATGTAACAGACAGACTGTCACAAACAACTAGCATGTAACAGACAGACTGTCACAAACAACTAGCATGTAACAGACTGACTGTCACAAACAACTAGCATGTAACAGACTGACTGTCACAAACAACTAGCATGTAACAGACTGACTGTCACAAACAACTAGCATGTAACAGACAGACTGTCACAAACAACTAGCATGTAACAGACAGACTGTCACAAACAACTAGCATGTAACAGACTGACTGCAACCAGCATGTAACAGACAGACTGTCACAAACAACTAGCATGTAACAGACTGACTGTCACAAACAACTAGCATGTAACAGACTGACTGTCACAAACAACTAGCATGTAACAGACTGACTGTCACAAACAACTAGCATGTAACAGACTGACTGTCACAAACAACTAGCATGTAACAGACTGACTGTCACAAACAACTAGCATGTAACAGACTGACTGCAACTAGCATGTAACAGACAGACTGTCACAAACAACTAGCATGTAACAGACTGACTGTCACAAACAACTAGCATGTAACAGACTGACTGTCACAAACAACTAGCATGTAACAGACTGACTGTCACAAACAACTAGCATGTAACAGACTGACTGTCACAAACAACCAGCATGTAACAGACTGACTGTCACAAACAACTAGCATGTAACAGACTGACTGTCACAAACAACCAGCATGTAACAGACTGACTGCAACTAGCATGTAACAGACTGACTGTCACAAACAACTAGCATGTAACAGACAGACTGTCACAAACAACTAGCATGTAACAGACAGACTGTCACAAACAACCAGCATGTAACAGACTGACTGTCACAAACAACTAGCATGTAACAGACTGACTGTCACAAACAACTAGCATGTAACAGACTGACTGTCACAAACAACCAGCATGTAACAGACTGACTGTCACAAACAACTAGCATGTAACAGACTGACTGTCACAAACAACTAGCATGTAACAGACTGACTGTCACAAACAACCAGCATGTAACAGACTGACTGCAACTAGCATGTAACAGACTGACTGTCACAAACAACTAGCATGTAACAGACAGACTGTCACAAACAACTAGCATGTAACAGACAGACTGTCACAAACAACCAGCATGTAACAGACTGACTGTCACAAACAACTAGCATGTAACAGACTGACTGTCACAAACAACTAGCATGTAACAGACTGACTGTCACAAACAACCAGCATGTAACAGACTGACTGTCACAAACAACTAGCATGTAACAGACTGACTGTCACAAACAACTAGCATGTAACAGACCGACTGTCACAAACAACCAGCATGTAACAGACAGACTGTCACAAACAACTAGCATGTAACAGACAGACTGTCACAAACAACTAGCATGTAACAGACTGACTGTCACAAACAACTAGCATGTAACAGACTGACTGTCACAAACAACTAGCATGTAACAGACTGACTGCAACCAGCATGTAACAGACTGACTGTCACAAACAACTAGCATGTAACAGACAGACTGTCACAAACAACTAGCATGTAACAGACTGACTGTCACAAACAACTAGCATGTAACAGACTGACTGCAACCAGCATGTAACAGACTGACTGTCACAAACAATTAGCATGTAACAGACAGACTGTCACAAACAACTAGCATGTAACAGACAGACTGTCACAAACAACTAGCATGTAACAGACTGACTGTCACAAACAACTAGCATGTAACAGACTGACTGTCACAAACAACCAGCATGTAACAGACTGACTGTCACAAACAACTAGCATGTAACAGACAGACTGTCACAAACAACTAGCATGTAACAGACAGACTGTCACAAACAACCAGCATGTAACAGACAGACTGCAACTAGCATGTAACAGACTGACTGCAACTAGCATGTAACAGACTGACTGTCACAAACAGATTGTAACAAACAGAAATCTGTCTCAACACACAGAAAACCAGCCTGTCACAGCCAACCTGTACAAACAGTCAGCAAGAATCACACAAACACAAAGCCTGTGAGAAAAATCAATCAACAGACACAACCCAGCAGCCAGCCTGTAACCAGAGCTTGACTTCCGAGACAAGTCGACAAACTTTGCTAGCCACAGCGCTAACTAGCATGCTACTAGCCGTTGCCGTTTGAAACCATGACACACCTGGCTAACTAGCTAGCCACCGCGGCTAACTAACTTAGAAGTGCGAGCAAGGTAAAAAAAACGCATCGTCATTAAATAAAACATGATTTTACAGTAAACGTGAGTGTGTTGATGCTGTTAGCTTTAGCATCAGAAGCTAACAGCCAGAGAAGAGGCCGAGGGTCAGACTAACCTGGAGGAGGAAATGTCTCGGTGAAAACCTGCTGGCAGCGACGGGAACTGATAAACTCCTCTTTTCCCAGTCCGACTCGTTAATGTCAAACACCCCGTCTTTCGGTGTCCTAAGTTAGCTGTTGATACAATTATTTTAGTACACGTCAAATCACGGTTTAAAACGAAGCAGCCGAACCTGTCTGCTGCTCTGAGCTAACTAAATACTGACGTGACGTGACGTCCAGCTGGAGCCATGCGTCATGACGTAGGAAGCTTGACAAAGATCGTCTCCATCAGTGGGGGGTCTCCGTACTGATACTTCATCCGGAAGATTTAGCATTTTAAAAGAATCAGAATTACTTTATTTGGTCGGCAACGGGGAAATGCAGAGGTGGGAGAAGTACTCAGATGATATACTTGAGTAAAAGTAGAAGTACTATGATCTTGTACTTGTAAAAGTCCTTCAATCAAAATGTTACTCCAGTAAAGGTACAAAAGTATTAGCATCAAAATATAGTTAAAGTACAAAAAGTAAAAGTAGTCATTGTGCAGATTGGTCCATTTCAGAATAATATATATGATATGTTTTATAATGATTGATCATGAAAGTGTTCTCAAAGCTGGTAAAGGTGCAGCTAGTTTGAATGACTTTGTATACTGCAGGGTAGCTTGTGGATTTACTCCAGGTGGAACTAAAGTCTGATTTAACACTTGATTATATTTCACATCATTCATCCACATCTGTGAAGTAACTAAAGGGATTAAATACATGTAGTGGAGTAGAAGTACACCATTTAAGAGGGATTATTAAGAGTATTCATTTTAAGAGTTGTACAGAATAACATTTTTCTTTGTTCTACTTTTTTACACCTTGGTATTCGTTTTTTTTTGTCTGTTTTTAACTCCTTTGTGCTGCAATGACTTTTGGGGGAAGAAAATGCATAACAAATAAACAACAACATTCAACAACACAACAAAATGGACTTAATTTGCATGCATGATCATATATCTCAAACTCTTAATGTACAACATTTCTCAAACTGGAAGAAACGTTTTATTTATTTGTGTCTAATATAATAATTAATAACATATTTTACAAAATAAAAGTTGAATGAAGCTTATTGACCCAGCATGTATTTCTATAGGTTTGTGACATGATAAGAGTGTTTTGGTTCACAGCAACAGAGAGGAGGAAGACCTCTTCTCGGTTAATAATACATCTTTGAGTCGGGTTGAATTTCAACAACAACCTGCTGCAGGTTTCCATTATAAAAAATACATCAGACACAACCTGCAGAACCGGAAACACCGGGATCATTAGGGGTCAAAGGGCAAGACCAGGACACATTTTTGATCAGTCTGACTGAAATGATGCTGATCAGATTTGAACAAAACTGACTATTTTCTTATTTAAATAAATGATTGTTCTTCGTCTTCCCTTCTCCACCTCTTCTGTTCCTCCTCTTCCTCTGAACATAGTTAATAGGAACCTGGACACTTGCAGCAATATGTGTTTCAGTGTCGCCCTCTGGTGGCAGTTTGACCCTCCATCATGGGGGAACTCACACTATTTCCCTCCTCTGCTTGTGTTTCCAGCTGCTGGGGAGCACAGCTGCACACACGGAAAGATGACTGAACAGGGGTCCAAAGAGTCAGGGGTCCCTTTGGCTGTAAAAATGAACAAGGTGCCAACAAGGAAGAAACAATAACGCTGAGACACAAAAAAGAGACATAGAGATTAGGGCTGTGCAATTAATCGTATTTTAATCGCAAATACGATTTTGGCCTGCCACAATTACGAAAACAACATAATCGAAAAAAACAATTATTTAGCTTTGCTAGGTTGAGACAGTGCAACATATTTGATCTAATTAATTTTGGTCTCATTTATTTGTATTTATATGTTTAGTAGCTTGGGGAAGTGCGCTCCCAAATATTTGTTGATCTTGTTTATTGGTATTTATTATTTTGATATTATTTATTTAAATGTATTATTTATTTTATTTATTTTTGTATTGGTTTTTCAGTTGAATTCTACGTTCAGGGTAATCAACAGTTAAACAAATACAGTTCAAATTATTATTTGTATTTGTTTTAAAGTTCAATAAATGGATTTTTTCAAAGTCAATGAATAATCGTATTTAATAATCGTGATATCAATTATTGACCCAAATAATCGTGATTATGATTTTTGTCATAATCGCACAGCCCTAATAGAGATACAAAAATACCACAAAGAGACATAAAAACACCTGAAACAGAACGACCAAAGCAGACCTATGAGCACAAAAAGGCCACCAAACGATTTCAAAGAGATGTCAAACTATCACAAAGAGACACAAGTAACAAAAAGAGCTTTAAAACCACCACCAAAACCCAAACTAACCATCACACCTCAGAGATATACCATAAAGAGACACAATGACCACAAAGACACAATAGGACAATCCAACACTACAAAAAGCCAAACAAACATCCTGCTGTGTCTTTCTCTCATGAAACACATCGTGGGGCAACATGTGAGTTAACTGTTTAAAAGCCACAGATTCCAATCTGACATTCTTCTTACACAACACACCTGAATGTACCACACCTTTGTCGGCTTTCTACGTGCATTGTATTGTGGGTAATGTAGTTCCAGGTTTTAAACAAGGAAGAGCAATGTGTCAATATCTTTGGATGTGCATTATTTATTGTTTATTATTTGAACCGAACCAGGATCATCACTGAGTGTTCTTCTGTGACTTGGGCACTACGATGTTACTCATACAAAACTCAACACAAGATAAACACAGAAAGTCTATTTTAAATGCCCTAAAGATTGTTTATTTAGAATAAAAGATGAATTGTTATGTAGGTTTACTGGAGCAAATCCTGTTAAGAGAAGACTCACCATCAAAGTCTGACCCTTTCTGTCGTACTGATGGGGTCAGCAGGGGTCAGGGTTACAGATACAGACACAAACGCCAACAAATGTATGTTGAACACTTTATTTATATTGTCAATACTAATGTATAGTGTTATAGAGGAATACAAACTAATACAAGAAACACTGAGAACATTCTGTTGATGTTTTATGTTTAAAAGAACATTTGACCAATAACCATCTACATATATATTTAAGATTTATTTTGGATGAACTGACAAGCTTCTGTAGATCTCCTGAGGATCCCCAGCTCTGGTGGGTTCCCAGTAGATCTCTGGTGGGTTCCCAGTAGATCTCTGGTGGGTTCCCAGTAGATCTCTGGTGGGTTCCCAGTAGATCTCTTAGTTATCTTCTTCATGGCATGGTCTCCACGTTGACCTTGGATAGGGTGACGTCGTGGAAGATGTTGAGCACATTGATGGATCTCAGGTTGCTGACCCGGTGATGGAAAGTCAGGACATGAGAGTTGTTGACGGCGACCTTAAACTCTTTGTTGGTGCACAAGATCTTCATCTGCAAAGGAAAATCCACAAAATCATCATCAACCTGCTTTTCCACAGATTAGCCCTGAACCCCACTTCACTGTGTGTTTGGTCACAGCTTGGTGTCAAACATAAACAAAGTCAATGCAAAGACGCGAATGGACAAATACATTCTGTCTACGCAGAAACATGTTTGACCTTGAGCCAAAAGTTGGAGTGAAGCTGAGTCAGAAATGTAGGAAGAACTTCTTTTGGTCATCTGTCGACACTCGGAGCTTCAGTACCTAAAAGGAAGGCTTTTTGGCCAATCTGGTCATTTCTGTCATAGCTAATGGCTGAAATTAATATTGCTAAGGTATGTGGTATCTTTGGAGGTAAGCACCTCATCTTCCTGGAAGAAGTACTCCCATTGGCGACTGTTTATCAGCCTATCAAAATAGAAAATCTAGAGGCTTGAAAACAACACTGTTTCTGAACCCAAACATGTCCGTAACATCCGAGAGGAATTGTTGCCGTCAAATCTGAAATACAGGGTAACATGATTTTAAATGTAAAGTAAATCCCAGTTCAAATGAACATTAAAAAGTATTGAAAATCTTGTACTCAGTGATTTTAATGTTATGTTAAATGTCTGTTTTCTTGTTTCTTGTCTTATTCATTTGTCCTTGTTGATATTGCAAATGGAGCTGCTGTTATGAAAGAAAAGTTTCGAACTTATTGTAACTATTGTAGTTACAAAAACATCCCGGCAGCCGTAACCACACAAGTTTCATGAGGTGAAAAACGGTCGTACCTAATGTTTGTGAATGCTATTAAAAACAAGTGTTCTTAGTATAAATTAAATATTGGACCTCAAATGGCTTCCCTTGTTGGAAGGGGAAGTTCTGCAGATCTCTCTCCTCTCTCCCCCACTTCTTGCTGATGAAGCTGTTTCTGACGATCACCTTCTTGCCGCCCTCATTGAAGCGAGGGTTGAAGTGGAAGGCCAGATCGGTGGATGTACTTAAATCAATTATGAACCTGGAAAACAACAGACACATCAACTCAAAATCTTTAAACGTATTACAGTGTCATACAGTGAAGTCATGTATCCATCCATTCGTTGTTCATGTTAAAGTGTTGATACTGACTTGTCAGCATTTGATTTGATGGTTCCAGCGATGGTGATGAGCATTTTGTCATAAACTCCACCGGGCAGAGGCATGCTGTACGGAACCGTCTGTAAACAGGAAACAGATTTCATTTCCATGAACAATGGATTATCCATCCATCAACTATTCATTCATCCAACAATCCCCACAAATTCATCAATAACAATCCATGGGTTCATTGATTTATTGATTCAACCATCCATCCATCATTTATTCCTCCAACAATCCATCAAAATAATCTGATAACCATCCATTATCCTTTCACCCATCCATTATCCTTTCACCCATCCATTATCCTTTCACCCATCCATTATCCTTTCACCCATCCAACAACAGTCCATCTATCCATCCGTCTGTCTGTCCATCACTTCACCAAACCATCCAATAATCCCTCCATTGTACCCATCCATCCTAGTCCATCCATTCATTCAAGTAATCGGTAAACGATTCGTCCATCCAATAATCCCCCCCAATTATCCATCTATCCTTCAATACTTCATCCAACTGTCCATTCATCCATCAAACATTCAGCAAAATGCATCCATCCATCCAATAATCTCTCCAATTTACCCATCCATCAATTTTACATCCAGCGAACCATCCAACAACAATCCACCCAAATATTCGGACATCAATCCATCCATCCAATCATCGCCCCAGTTATCCATCCAATCGTTCCATCCTTCATCAATACGTCCATTCATCCATCAAACAACGATCCATTGAACAACAATCCACCCAATCATTTGACAATTATCCATCAATAAAAAATTCCTTCCAATTCATCCATCCATTGTTCATCCATCCATCTATCCAATAATCCCTCCAATTCATCCATCCACCCATCCATCCATCCACCCAAGTAATCGGTAATCGATCCGTCCATCCAATAATCCCCCCGAGTTATCCACCTAATCCTTCAATACTTCATCAATACGTCCATTCATCCATCAACATTTTTTTCAAATTCACCCATCCATTCATTAATTCATCCATCCATCCAATAATCCCTCCAATTTACCCGTCCATCCATCATCCATCCAGCCAACCATCCAACAACAATCCACCTAAATATTCGGATATCCATCCATCCACCAAAGTAATCGGTAATCGATCCGTCCGTCCAATAATCCCCCCAGTTATCCATCCAATCCTTCCATCCTTCATCAATACGTCCATTCATCCATCAAACACCGATCCATCGAACAACAATCCACCCAATCAAAAATTCCTTCCAATTCATCCATCGTTGTTCATCCATCCATCCATCCATCCATCTCTCCGGCTCCATCCATCCATCCATCCAACAATCCATCCATCCAACAATCCCTCCGGCTCCATCCATCCATCCATCCATCCATCCATTTATCCATCCATCCATCCATCCATCCATCCATCCATCCATCCATCCATCCATCCATCCATCCATCCATCCATCCATCTCTCCGGCTCCATCCATCCATCCATCCATCCATCCATCCATCCATTTATCCATTTATCCATCCATCCATCCATCCATCCATCCATCCATCTCTCCGGCTCTATCCATCCATCCATCCATCCATCCATCTATCCATCCATCCATCCATCCATCTCTCCGGCTCCATCCATCCATCCATCCATCCATCCATCCATCCATCCATCCATCCATCCATCTCTCCGGCTCCATCCATCCATCCATCCATCCATCCATCCATCCATCCAACAATCTCTCCGGCTCCATCCATCCACTCCCCACAATTGTTCCATAATTAATCTCTTGTTCTGTCTCACCAGACTCTGTTGGGGGGCATAGCCAGGTCCAGGTCCAGGTCCACGTCCAGGTCCAGGTCCAGGTCCAGGTGAAGGAGACGGCCAGCCAGGTTGGCTTGGCTGGCTGGGCATTTGACCTCCAGGTTGGGGTCCAGGCCAGGCACCTCCACCCCCAGGTTGACCTCCAGGTTGGGGTCCAGGCCAGGCACCTCCACCTGCAGCGGGAGCGGGACCTGCAGGCCAGGCACCTCCACCTGCAGCGGGAGCGGGACCTGCAGGCCAGGCACCTCCACCTGCAGCGGGAGCGGGACCTGCAGGCCAGCCACCTCCACCTGCAGCGGGACCTGCAGGCCAGGCACCTCCACCTGCAGCGGGAGCGGGACCTGCAGGCCAGGCACCTCCACCTGCAGCTGGTGCGGGACCTCCAGGCCAGGCACCTCCACCTCCTCCTCCACCCGCAGCTGCAGGCCAGATGGGGTTGGGAGTAAGTTGACTTGAATGTGGTTTACACTGTTTTTAATTGCAGACTTCTCTGTTTTTATTAATCTGTTCTGTTGGATTTGATTTTTGGATTTTGGCGACTCCTGGTGGTCGGATTAAAACAATTTATTACACGGCTAAATCGTATACTTCCGCTTCCGATTGGTCACTTCAGAACATATGACACGTTGTTAATACCGTAGTACAGACCACTGTCAAGGACTATATTGACCGTTGGTAAGGAGGATCAAGAAAGAGAAAGGAAAAGAGGTTAAGGCAGACAGGAAGTGGACACTAACAGGAAGTGAACACTAAGGGCTCTGCAGAGGTTAAGGCAGACAGGAAGTGAACACTAACAGGAAGTGAACACTAAGGGCTCTGCAGAGGTTAAGGCAGACAGGAAGTGAACACTAACAGGAAGTGAACACTAACAGGAAGTGAACACGGTAAGGGCTCTGCAGAGGTTAAGGCAGACAGGAAGTGGACACTAACAGGAAGTGAACACTAAGGGCTCTGCAGAGGTTAAGGCAGACAGGAAGTGGACACTAACAGGAAGTGAACACTAACAGGAAGTGAACACTAAGGGCTCTGCAGAGGTTAAGGCAGACAGGAAGTGAACACTAACAGGAAGTGAACACTAACAGGAAGTGAACACTAAGGGCTCTGCAGAGGTTAAGGCAGACAGGAAGTGGACACTAACAGGAAGTGAACACTAAGGGCTCTGCAGAGGTTAAGGCAGACAGGAAGTGAACACTAACAGGAAGTGAACACTAACAGGAAGTGAACACGGTAAGGGCTCTGCAGAGGTTAAGGCAGACAGGAAGTGGACACTAACAGGAAGTGAACACTAAGGGCTCTGCAGAGGTTAAGGCAGACAGGAAGTGAACACTAACAGGAAGTGAACACTAACAGGAAGTGGACACTAAGGGCTCTGCAGAGGTTAAGGCAGACAGGAAGTGGACACTAACAGGAAGTGGACACTAAGGGCTCTGCAGAGGTTAAGGCAGACAGGAAGTGGACACTAACAGGAAGTTGACACTAAGGGCTCTGCAGAGGTTAAGGCAGACAGGAAGTGGACACTAACAGGAAGTGAACACTAAGGGCTCTGCAGAGGTTAAGGCAGACAGGAAGTGGACACTAACAGGAAGTGGACACTAACAGGAAGTGAACACTAAGGGCTCTGCAGAGGTTAAGGACGTGTTAGTGGATCAGAAACTGTAAACAGATTTGGACAGTGCTGCCGTAAAGTTGTTGTTGTCTCAGTTCCAGCCGTCGGTGCGCAGAGGAACAGAGTTTTTATTTTCTTAGCTGAAGAAATACGATGATTTTTAACTCAATAACATATTTACAATTAATATTGGGAGTCGAGCCGATAGTTTGTTTAGTATTTGGCCGTGTAATAAGCGGGATAATGTGCAGCGTCACTATGGGGAAAAGAACACATTATCTCTTAATACTCATCGATTTAGAGACAGGGGTCGTATTCTGGGGAAACACTCCAGGATTAAAGTTGTAGGCGTACATTTACAAGATTCTAGGTTTAAATGTTCAGTGAAATATTGTGTTTTTTGTAAAGGAATCAATTCTATAAGGTCAATGCAAACAGAGGAAGGAATTCAGTCGATGCAAGCGGAAATATTTGAAATTGATAAAAAAGTAATTAGCATGATTCTGTGTCCCCAAGAATCTGACATTTTGGACAAAGTGTTTGTACTGTTATGTAAATTAATCGAAAACTAATTTGCTGGTTGGATGCAAACTGTATTTTGTTGTACTCTGTGCAATGACAATAAAGTTGAATATAATCAAATCAAATCTAATGCGAATTCAATACAATTCAATAAAAGGATCCTCAATCCCATAACCCTGTTCTTGGACTTCATACCATTAATAATATTGAAGAATAAGTATGTGTAGTGTAATGATGATGGTATTCTTACCTGGCCAGGAGGGATTGGTGGGCGGGTTGTTGCCCCCACCAGCGGGCCAACCACCGAGGGCGTCTTCCAGCTGCAGAGATAGAAAAAGGAAATCACGGGATGTCTACGTTTGAAACCGACCCAACTATTACCCTATCATTATCCCAATTATTTTGCAGTTAAACATAGTAAAAACAGCAAACAGAACCATAAGATCCAGCTGTCTTTAAAGAGCCGTATTTCCCATCACCAACAAACACATAAAAACAAATGTTTCAGAGCTGCACCTGAACGCAGCACAGTGTGTTTCAGTGTGTGTGCAGACTTCAGGGTGTGTGTGCAGACTTCAGGGTGTGTTGGTGACAGACTCATCAGGAATGTTCTGTATGTAGGTGTTGGTTTAAGAGATGAATGCCTCCCTATTTACATTCTTACCCCCTTAAACCCCAAACACATACACACACACACACTAGGCAAACACAAGCTACAGTGTCTGTATTGTGTCAGTTTCAAAGTACTTGGTGTGAACGCCCCTATAGTATACAGTAGAACTATGATCTTAGCTAACTGAACAAGGTCATTGCCGTTAAAGCTAGGGTTGGTCAAAAATGTTTTATATTTCTTGAAATTATCCTTAATAAATCAAATGCTCTGAAAAAGAATTAGGTATATGTGGGTATCATTGTTGCAGGACTGTAAAAGAGTGGTACAGGAATGACTCCTAAAACCCAGAAATTAGTCAGCATTTTACCACTTCCTGTTCCCTCGTCTTGAAGTCAATGTTTTTTTGTATGTGTTTTTGGTTGCCTGAAATAAAGTCTGTGATCAACACAAGCTAAAGAAGTTTTTCACATTTTGTTCTACAACATAAAATATGTCAGTTAATACCCCACTGGTGAATGTCTGAAGCTTCTACGTGTCTAAAAAGCAGCGGTTGCGAATATTAGCCGCCTTTAGCTTAGCGGTGGTGACGTGAAGTCATGTGACCGTGCTGTAGTTCCTTTATAGCCCAACATTAGCCACCTTTAGCTTAGCGGTGGTGACGTGAAGTCATGTGACCGTGCTGTAGTTCCTTTATAGCCCAAGATTAGCCACCTTTAGCTTAGCGGTGGTGATGTGAAGTCATGTGGCTGTGCTGTAGTTTGTTTATAGCCCAACATTAGCCACCTTTAGCTTAGCGGTGGTGACGTGAAGTCATGTGACCGTGCTGTAGTTCCTTTATAGCCCAACATTAGCCACCTTTAGCTTAGCGGTGGTGACGTGAAGTCATGTGACCGTGCTGTAGTTCCTTTATAGCCCAACATTAGCCACCTTTAGCTTAGCGGTGGTGATGTGAAGTCATGTGACCGTGCTGTAGTTCCTTTATAGCCCAACATTAGCCACCTTTAGCTTAGCGGTGGTGATGTGAAGTCATGTGACCGTGCTGTAGTTCCTTTATAGCCCAACATTAGCCTCCTTTAGCTTAGCGGTGGTGACGTGAAGTCATGTGACCGTGCTGTAGTTCCTTTATAGCCCAACATTAGCGACCTTTAGCTTAGCGGTGGTGATGTGAAGTCATGTGACCGTGCTGTAGTTCCTCTATAGCCCAACATTAGCCACCTTTAGCTTAGCGGTGGTGATGTGAAGTCATGTGACCGTGCTGTAGTTCCTTTATAGCCCAACATTAGCCACCTTTAGCTTAGCGGTGGTGACCTGAAGTAGCAATGCTCATTGTTTAGGCTCATAATAACAATTTAAGGGGAGTGACTGTCACAGAAGGCCTAAAGGGAAAAGTTAAAGGGCTAATTTCTGGCTAGGATTAGCAACAGTTTGACCTAATCTAAGTCGGGTAATGACTTTCCACACAGTAATATTAAACATTAACTTAATTTTGCAATAAAACCTGCCCTTTCTTTACTTTAGGGGATGTAATGTGCTTTATTTTAGTCTGGTTTAGACATCTAAATGAACACATGCTACACAGCGGTAAACATTAAATCACATTTAGGATTCAGGTGAGGGATGAAACTCAGACTTACATTCATGTTGCTCGACTGTGATCTGAAACACAAAGAAACATTTGAAAACTACAGGAAAATAAAACAATGTCTGAGGGTGTGGTGGGCGAGTCCCATCATGGAGAATAGAAACCTGAAACTCTTCTTCATCTTCCTCCTCTTCCTCCTACTGTGTGAAGGAGTTTAAGAAACTACATATTCCTAACATGTCAAATACTAAGCTCTTTAATGAGTTCTGCTTTATTTGTAGTACAAACCTCTGACAGTATTAACGTTTAGCCTCCAGCTTTCCTACTCGTATTTCAGCTTTACGCTTGATTATAAAATGCAATATTTCCTGTTTTACACAACACAACCTTTGCACTTAAAACTCCTGTATTTTCTGAAATTATTTGCAATTTCACAGACATTCGTTTGGCAATTCTTCTTTGTAAAACTAGTGTTATAAGTATTTAACTGCTGCATAACTAATCTGACAAGTGGTCAGCACTTTGGCTCGACCAAAAATCGTTTAAAAATGTGCTATATAAATAAAACTTGATTTGATTTGATTTTGAAAAATAATAATAATGTAAAATAAAAAAGGTACATACATAATAATAACAATGATAAGTAAATAAATAAATATGAAATAATAAATTATACATAATCCTCAATAATAATAAAAATAATATTAAATACATAATAGCTCAAAATTAGCTGCACCTCAACCAACTACAACGGTAAAATCCTGCTTTGTAATAATAATTTAATAAACGTATTTATCAATAATATAATATAGCACAGGGGATAACAAAAAAAACTGATTATACTTTGGCTACCTACTTTTACTTGTCAAAGTGTTTCCACAGTGTGGTAGCCTACTAGTAGCCTACAAGGATCTGAAGCTCTGGTTTCTGTGGTGTTGGACACACACACACACACACACACACACACACACACACACACACACACACACACACACACACACACACACACACACACACACACACACACACACACACACACACACACACACACACACACACACACACACACACACACACACACACACACACACACACACACACACACACACACACACACACACACATCACACACACACACACACACACACACACACACACACACACACACACACACACACACACACACACACACACACACACACACACACACACACACACACACACACACACACACACACACCGCACGACAGAGCAGCGTTTACTGTTTGCTTCCTCTAACTGTCAGCAGACTCTCATCAGTAATTGTTTTTGCATTGACTGTATTTAATTTGCGGGACATTACTCTAGTATTTCCATGTTGCTGTTACTTGTACACTAAACTGCAGCATTGATATGCATCACATTAATCAATATTCTAAAAATCATGATATAATGAAAAGAAAAACAACCCGTATATAATAGTAAAACACAAAAACTGAATATTTGGCTGAACATTGAAGTACATTTACCTTAGGTAGGCTACTTGAAGTACATTTTGCTGATAATACTCAAATACTTTTACTTCATTAAGGTTTTAAAATCAGTTAACTTAATCTGTTGACTTCTATAAGCATCTATTTATTCTCTCTAATAAGATTAAGAATGTTGCTTGTTGGAAAATGCAGTGAGTAAACAAGTTTAAAACGATCAGGTTTCACTCTGTGTTTGTAACATACATGTGTGTATACTATATATCCTACTAAACTCTTTCTATCATGCCCATGCCTATAATGCATTATGATCTGCTTGTTAAACTGTTTTGTTTTTAAACTCAGCAAGTAAACAAGTGAAATATGATCTGTACATCAAATGACCAACAACAGAACACCAGACACCATTTCTATCCACAGAAAACGGGTTGTCTTCTTCAGTGTTAAGGAAGAAGGCAGAAAACAACACTCCATTTTTTAGTTTTCGCGAGAAGTTTCAGGTTTCAGATTTACTTCCTGCTTCTTCTTAGTAGTTTTAAAACATCGTCAGAGGAAGATGAAGAAGACCTTTCAGAATAAAAAGAGTGCATGAATACAAAGTATAAGACCTACCTGAGTTTACCTGAGGCAGCTGCTCACAGACTGACAGTGTGTGTGAAACACCGGGAGAGTTTTTAAGTCCCGAGCCTCACCCTGTCCTCACAGACCACACCCTGTGTGTGTGTGTGTGTGTGTGTGTGTGTGTGTGTGTGTGTGTGTGTGTGTGTGTGTGTGTGTGTGTGTGTAAGGGGGGGGGGGGTGTTTGGGAATGTTGCCATGTCAACTTTATTTTTTTGTTTGATTCAGAACAGGTTTTTCTTTTCCCCCACCCACGGACACTTCAGGGCGATATCATTGATAGACTATTTGCTCTGTTGTATATACTATATATATTATGTGTTGCCATGGTAACTAACAAGCAGATTCATTTAAGTGTTTCCTAACAGGGAGGATTTTTTGTTCACCTTTTAATTTCTTTGATGTTTTAGGAGTTTGAAACACACTCAACATCCACGAGGCTACTGTTTAAATGGATCAGGTTTCACTCTGTAACCCATCCTGTAATAAACCTGTGTATATAATTAGATATAATTAGATATAATATATAGTGAACACTCTCTATGACACCCATGTTTGCTTTATAATCATAGTTTTTAACTCTCATATATATTCCTAATGATTTAAAGAAGCCCTATTCTGCTTTAAGGGTTTTACCTTTCCTGTGGTGTGTTAGGTTTTAGTGCAGAGACACTACATACTGATATACACCTGAACATCAGCAGGAGAGGACTCTTTAAAGTAGAGACACTACATACTGATATACACCTGAACATCAGCAGGAGAGGACTCTTTAAAGTAGAGACACTACATACTGATATACACCTGAACATCAGCAGGAGAGGACTCTTTAAAGTAGAGACACTACATACTGATATACACCTGAACATCAGCAGGAGAGGACTCTTTAAAGTAGAGACACTACATACTGATATACACCTGAACATCAGCAGGAGAGGACTCTTTAAAGTAGAGACACTACATACTGATATACACCTGAACATCAGCAGGAGAGGACTCTTTAAAGTAGAGACACTACATACTGATATACACCTGAACATCAGCAGGAGAGGACTCTTTAAAGTAGAGACACTACATACTGATATACACCTGAACATCAGCAGGAGAGGACTCTTTAAAGTAGAGACACTACATACTGATATACACCTGAACATCAGCAGGAGAGGACTCTTTAAAGTAGAGACACTACATACTGATATACACCTGAACATCAGCAGGAGAGGACTCTTTAAAGTAGAGACACTACATACAGGAGAGGACATTATTAATAACAATAATCACAAAAAAATGTGTAATGACGTATCTAACTTTTTAATATATCATCATACTTCATTTAAAAAATGTATAAATATATAACCACATAATAAACATATATAAAATATGATACATTGGCCGTATTATATGAGAATTCAAAAGTGAACAAAACAAAGTTTGAATAGCCTACCCTGTGTTTGCACGGAACTGGATCAAATTTAGATTTCTTAATGATCAGCATCACCTCTGACAGCGTGATATACACACACACACAGACACACACACATACACACACACACACACACACACACACACACACACAACACACACACACACACACACACACAGACACAGACAACACACACACACACACACACACACACACACAGACACACACACATACACACACACACACACACACACACACAGACACAACACACACACACACACACACACACACACACACACACACACACACAGACACATACACACACACACACACACACACACACCACAGAACACACACACACACACACACCACACACACACACACACAGACACAACACACACACACACACACACACACACACACACACACACACACACACACACACACACACACACACACAGAAAATCTTCCAGTAAAATAGGAATCCTTTTCATACAGTTACCGGTGACTCATGGTCATTCATGTGTGTGTGTGTGTGTGTGTGTGTGTGTGTGTGTGTGTGTGTTGTCTGGTTCATGGTTACTGAAATGAAGATGACTGAGCGTTCTGCCCCCTATAGACAATTTAAAATCCAAATCCTTCGTTTACCACAGTTACAGTAAAAAAAGGATATCAAATATAAACTGATAAATACTGAAGATCTGTGTTCTTCTACTTTTACTCAAGTACAAGATCTGAGTACTACTACTCAAGTACAAGATCTCTCTCTACCAACAACTAAATTGTAAATATTGTGCACATAACAACTTTTAATCTTTGCTTCCCTGTATGATCCAGCAGGGGGCAGCAGAGCCACTCCAGGCTCTCACAGTGCAGAGCTGCAGACAGACAGCAGGGGGCAGCAGAGCCACTCCAGGCTCTCACAGTGCAGAGCTGCAGACAGACAGCAGGGGGCAGCAGAGCCACTACAGGCTCTCACAGTGCAGAGCTGCAGACAGACAGCAGGGGGCAGCAGAGCCACTACAGGCTCTCACAGTGCAGAGCTGCAGACAGACAGCAGGGGGCAGCAGAGCCACTCCAGGCTCTCACAGTGCAGAGCTGCAGACGCACAGCAGGGGGCGCTGTGGAGCTGCGGACAAATATCACACTTCCGGTTCTGGTTTTCACATTAAGAAACCAAATTGAGGTTTAATGTTAAAGCAGCTGACTCAACAAACCAAATCCAGCCAGGAAATTTGTCTGTGAAATAATCTGATCGGAGGTAAGATTTAACTCTTTAGTTCCTCCAGTGTTACAAAACGTATGTGTAATAAATATTATATATGCATGAAGTGTAATTATATATATATATAGCCACATTATGTTTCTATTTAGAGGAGTTCAAACCAGTCATTTCATAATTAGCTGATTTAAAGATATTAATAATCATTATTGATATACAAGAGAGAAACTTGTTTAAAGAAATACAAAAAAATAAGCAAGACAAATATTTTAAATATATTATACTGACAGAATGAGTTTATTAAAGGTATTTGTATTTTATGTTTAGCATATTTATTAGGTATATATCTTTGTTGGCTTCTGTAGACTGTAAGTGGTGTGTTTGAATGCTTAAAACAGGACCTCTCAGAGTCTGATCCTTCTGCAGTCTGAGCTCAGAGAAGAGTGTGTGTGTGTGTGTGTGTGTGTGTGTGTGTGTGTGTGTGTGTGTGTGTGTGTGTGTGTGTGTGTGTGTGTGTGTGTGTGTGTGTGTGTGTGTGTGTGTGTGTGTTACAGTATGAACAGTATATACTTTAGCCGCCTGCAGACTGGGATAATCCGAGTTGAGCTGCTGACCTCGACGCAAAAAAAGTTCAACAAGAGAGCAGAGACCCAAACAGACGACAGTAAGAGGGGGGGGCTGCTCTGTGTGTGTGTGTGTGTGTGTGTGTGTGTGTGTGTGTGTGTGTGTGTGTGTGTGTGTTTGTGTGTGTGTTGGAGCAATGTAGGTTAGAGGGTTGTGGTTTAAATGTTCCACTATCCTTCTAGTTGTGACCCTGAAGTTAGCATAAGGGCTCCCTCAACAAAAATACATGGGATTTTGGATTAATTTAAAAAATGAAAATCTGTGTCAAACAAACGTTTATGATTCTACACCTTTAGTTCAGCAGGATAATCTCCACATATTAACACCACTTTATGATTTGTATAGTAAAAAGCTAACGTTGGGCTATAAAGGAACTACAGCACGGTCACATGACTTCACTTCACCACCGCTAAGCTAAAGGAGGCTAATGTTGGGCTATAAAGGAACTACAGCACGGTCACATGACTTCACGTCACCATCGCTAAGCTAAAGGAGGCTAATGTTGGGCTATAAAGGAACTACAGCACGGTCACATGACTTCACGTCACCACCGCTAAGCTAAAGGTGGCTAATGTTGAGCTATAAAGCAGCTACAGCACAGTCACATGACTTCACGTCACCACCGCTAAGCTAAAGGAGGCTAATGTTGGGCTATAGAGGAACTACAGCACGGTCACATGACTTCACGTCACCACCGCTAAGCTAAAGGTGGCTAATGTTGAGCTATAAAGCAGCTACAGCACAGTCACATGACTTCACGTCACCACCGCTAAGCTAAAGGTGGCTAATGTTGGGCGTGATGCTTCTTAGTCGTCTCATTTAGACACTTGTCCTAATTTAAACTCGGAAATATTTTTCCATATTGGTTTTTTTTTTGTGTCTTTGTGGTTGAATTACATCTCTTTGCGGTTAAGTGTGTTGATATTATTGAATGTCTCTATTTGATGGTTTTATTTGTGATTTTGGTGGTTTTATGTCTCAGTGCGGTGGTTTAGTGTGTTGTTATTATTTAACGTCTCTTTATTGTGGTTGGTTAACGTTTATAAGTGGTTGTTTCATGTTTCTTTCTGGTGGTTTTATGACACATTGTAGTGGTTTTAAATCTCTTTGCGGTTGTTTAGTGTGTCTTTGTGGTTTCATTTTTCCAATAAGACATGTAAAGAGTCACTTCAAAAAGAGACTCTGCACTGAGGGGCCCCTGACCCCCTTGGCCCCTGGGTTTCAGCCTAGTTGGCCCATTCAGTAATCCCTCCATGGTCACATGTCTGCACTACAGGCATCAACAGCGGAAAGACAAACCAACAACCCGTGGAGATCAGTGTCATCATTGCAGCGAGCTGTTCGCACACGCTCAGTGAGAGTCTGACTGAGAACAGAGATCAGCCGCAGATAATATTCTGTCTTTCTTCCAAAAACAAAGAGAAGCTGAGCGAACAGGACACAGATCTTATCGTCTGATCTGAGATCTGCAGCTCGCTCTGATTCTGAGGAATGTTGATCCTGTCAGAGCTGAACCAACAAACCTCTGCTTCTTATACAGACTTCACAACTGTCTAAATTAAATCACCAGGAGTATAAAGCCAACGTAAGGCTACAAAGGAGCTACAGCACGGTCACATGACTTCAGGTCACCACCGCTAAGCTAAAGGCGGCTAATGTTGGGCTACAAAGGAGCTACAGCACGGTCACATGACTTCAGGTCACCACCGCTAAGCTAAAGGCGGCTAATGTTGGGCTATAAAGGAACTACAGCACGGTCACATGACTTCAGGTCACCACCGCTAAGCTAAAGGTGGCTAATGTTGGGCTATATGTTGGGCTTCGCTGAGATGCGCCGGTGAAGATGGCCGCATTGTCTACGTGCTCCTCTCCAACTTTGCCCATTTTCGTATTTTGTACATATTTCTTTTACTTTGCCGTTTTACTTTTAACATGGTTCGCAACATGCTAGCCGACCGCACCTACTCTGCCATACAATATAGCAGAGAGGAACTTTTCCAATTGCGAAACTTCGTGGACAATATTAACCCTCCGACAAACAATGGAGATTCACCATGGCTACCTGTTGCTGTTCTACCTGAGAGACGCAAGAAGAAGACAAAGCGAGGATGCCGGGCCGGGTTGCTGGTCAGACTGAGAAAACGTGAGAATCGGCCCCCTCTTCCGAGTATTCTTCTGGCTAATGTTCAATCCATTGAAAATAAGCTAGATGAACTCAGAAGCCGGATTGCTTTTCAACGGGACATTAAGAACTGTAACGTGTTAATTCTCACTGAGACTTGGCTCAACCCCGCTATCCCGGACTCCGCTATTGTCACTGATGGATTCTCTATTTTTCGTCAGGACCGGACTGCTAACTCGGGGAAAAGTAAGGGAGGCGGTGTGTGTGTAATGACTAACAACAACTGGTGCTCAGATGTGAAGATTATTTCATCGGACTGTTCCGCACAGCTAGAGCACCTCATGATCTCATGTCGGGCCTTCCATCTGCCGAGGGAATTCACATCTGTTGTGATAACAGCAGTGTATATCCCGCCGCAGCCACTCGCCGACAACAACACGGCACTCGATCAGCTGTTTGGGTTTATTGATAAAACCGAGACTTCACGGCCAGATGCGGCGTTCGTTGTGGCCGGAGATTTCAACACCGCCAACATGAAGAAGGTTTTGCCAAAATATTACCAACACATAAACTTCCCGACGCGCGGGGGAAACATACTGGACCATGTTTATTCCCCTTTCCGGAATGGATATAAGGCTCTCCCTCGCCCTCCCTTCGGCAAATCAGACCATATCTCACTACTGTTGTTGCCTGCTTACAAGCAGAAACTTAAAAGGGACAGACCGATAACAAGGACAGTACAACGATGGAGCGAGGAGTCAGATTCAGCACTGCAGGATTGCTTTGCATCTACGGATTGGAGTGTGTTTGAGGACAATAACATCAACACACACACGGACACTGTCATCTGCTACATTGGGAAATGCATCGATGACGTGGTACCGAAGGTTTCTGTACGGACATTCCCAAATCAAAAGCCCTGGGTAAACGGTGAGGTGCGCGGCAAACTGAAAGCGCGCACTCTCGCGCACACAGCGGGAGATTTGGAGGAGTACAGGAAGTCTAGGTATGATCTCCGGAGAGCAATAAAAAATGCAAAGAGACAGTACAAAGAGAAGGTGGAATCTGACTTCAAAGGCTGTAACACTAGGAATATGTGGGCGGGACTAAGGACAATGACTGACTACAAAGGAGCAGCGGGGGGTGCTGCGGGAGTGTCTGCGTGCGCATCTCTCCCAGATGAGCTAAACAGTTTTTTTGCACGCTTTGAGAGCAGCCGGGCTGTGGAGGTACAGAGGGACCAGGAGCTACACTGCCCTTTTGTTTTAAATAGGGCAGATGTGTGTAAATCCTTTAAAAGGGTTAACCCACACAAGGCTCCTGGACCTGATGGCATCCCTGGCCGTGTTCTCAGGGTGTGTGCAGTTCAGCTGGCAGAGGTGTTCACAGACATCTTCAACAGGTCCCTGCTGCAGTCTGTAGTCCCCACATGTCTTAAACACTCCACCATCATTCCTGTCCCCAAAAAGACAATCATCACCTGCCCCAACGACTACCGCCCAGTAGCACTCACCTCCATCATAATGAAGTGCTTTGAGCGGTTAGTCAAATTATTCATCACCTCCTCCCTCCCTGAATCTCTGGACCCCCTGCAGTTTGCCTACAGAGCAAACAGGTCCACAGACGACGCCATAGCCCTCACCCTCCACACTGCCCTCTCACACCTGGACCCGAAGAACAGGAACACATATGTGAGAATGCTGTTCATTGACTACAGTTCAGCATTCAACACCATTGTGCCCTCCAAGCTGGCCATCAAGCTCAGAGACCTCGGGCTCAACAGCGCCCTCTGCGACTGGATCCTGAACTTCCTGACGGGCAGACCCCAGGCAGTGCGGGTGGGAAACATCACATCCTCCACCCTGATTCTTAACACCGGTGCCCCTCAAGGCTGCGTGCTCAGCCCTCTCCTCTACTCCCTGTTCACCCACGACTGCGTGGCCACACACAGCTCCAACACCATCGTGAAGTTTGCTGATGACACGACCGTCATCGGCCAGATCACAGACGATGACGAGACGGCGTACAGAGAGGAGGTCGAAAACCTGACATCTTGGTGCCAGGAGAACAACCTCCATCTCAACATCAGCAAAACAAAGGAGCTGATTGTGGATTACAGGAAGCAGCAGGGAGAGGGACACGCCCCCATCGCCATCAATGGGACTACGGTGGAGAGAGTCAAAAGCTTCAGGTTCCTTGGGGTCCACATCACTGAGGACCTGACATGGTCTCTTCACACCACCACCATCACCAAGAAAGCTCGACAGCGGCTCTTCTTCCTCCGCAGGCTGAGGAGGTTCAAAATGGATTCCAGGATACTCTGCAACTTCTACAGGTGCACGATAGAGAGTATCCTCACTGGCAGCATGACGGCCTGGTACGGCAGCTGCACCGACCTCGATCGTAAGGCTTTACAGAGGGTGGTGAAAACTGCACAGCACATCACCAGGACGGAGCTGCCATCCATGGAGGACCTTTACTCCCAGCGGCTCAGGAAGAAATCACTACGGATTATCAAAGACCCCCATCACCCCAGCCACAAACTGTTCTTTCTGTTGCCGTCTGGCAGACGTTACCGCAGCATCCGGGCAAGGACAAGAAGATTCGGAGACAGTTTCTTCCCGCGGGCAGTGAGACTGTTAAACAATTGAACTGTTGAAACAACATCAAACATTCAACTGCTACTCAGTAGTATGTATCTAATACCTAATATATATATATCATTCCAATAACTTGTATATAGACTCATACTGCACTATTCCACATCATAACTTTATTTCATTTTTATAACTATTATTATTTTTGTATTGCTCTTGCTCTTATTGTTATTATGTTATGTTATTATGTTGCATTGTTGGAGAAGCCTGTGACATAAGATTTTCAACTGCATAATTACTCTGTAGCTATGTCAGATTGACAATAAAGAACCTTGAACCCTTGAACCTTGAACCTTGAACTATAAAGGAACTACAGCGCGGTCACATGACTTCACGTCACCATCGCTAAGCTAAAGGAGGCTAATGTTGGGCTATAAAGGAACTACAGCACGGTCACATGACTTCACGTCACCATCGCTAAGCTAAAGGAGGCTAATGTTGGGCTATAAAGGAACTACAGCACGGTCACATGACTTCAGGTCACCACCGCTAAGCTAAAGGTGGCTAATGTTGGGCTATAAAGGAACTACAGCACGGTCACATGACTTCAGGTCACCACCGCTAAGCTAAAGGTGGCTAATGTTGGGCTATAAAGGAACTACAGCACGGTCACATGACTTCAGGTCACCACCGCTAAGCTAAAGGTGGCTAATGTTGGGCTACAAAGGAGCTACAGCACGGTCACATGACTTCACTTCACCACCGCTAAGCTAAAGGTGGCTAATGTTGGGCTATAAAGGAACTACAGCACGGTCACATGACTTCACGTCTCCACCGCTAAGCTAAAGGAGGCTAATGTTGGGCTATAAAGGAACTACAGCACGGTCAAATGACTTCACGTCACCACCGCTAAGCTAAAGGAGGCTAATCTTGGGCTATAAAGGAACTACAGCACGGTCACATGACTTCACGTCTCCACCGCTAAGCTAAAGGAGGCTAATCTTGGGCTATAAAGGAACTACAGCACGGTCACATGACTTCACGTCACCACCGCTAAGCTAAAGGCGGCTAATCTTGGGCTATAAAGGAACTACAGCACGGTCACATGACTTCACGTCTCCACCGCTAAGCTAAAGGAGGCTAATCTTGGGCTATAAAGGAACTACAGCACGGTCACATGACTTCACTTCACCACCGCTAAGCTAAAGGCGGCTAATATTGGGCTATAAAGGAACTACAGCACGGTCACATGACTTCACGTCACCACCGCTAAGCTAAAGGAGGCTAATCTTGGGCTATAAAGGAACTACAGCACGGTCACATGACTTCACGTCACCACCGCTAAGCTAAAGGCGGCTAATCTTGGGCTATAAAGGAACTACAGCACGGTCACATGACTTCACGTCTCCACCGCTAAGCTAAAGGAGGCTAATCTTGGGCTATAAAGGAACTACAGCCCGGTCACATGACTTCACTTCACCACCGCTAAGCTAAAGGCGGCTAATGTTGGGCTATAAAGGAACTACAGCACGGTCACATGACTTCACGTCACCACCGCTAAGCTAAAGGTGGCTAATGTTGGGCTATAAAGGAACTACAGCATTATCACATGACTTCACTTCACCACCGCTAAGCTAAAGGTGGCTAATGTTGGGCTATAAAGGAACTACAGCACGGTCACATGACTTCACGTCACCACCGCTAAGCTAAAGGAGGCTAATGTTGGGGCTATAGAGGAACTAAAGCACGGTCACATGACTTCACGTCACCACCGCTAAGCTATAGGAGGCTAATGTTGGGCTATAAAGGAACTACAGCACGGTCACATGACTTCACGTCCCCACCGCTAAGCTAAAGGCGGCTGATCTTGGGCTATAAAGGAACTACAGCACGGTCACATGACTTCACGTCTCCACCGCTAAGCTAAAGGAGGCTAATCTTGGGCTATAAAGGAACTACAGCCCGGTCACATGACTTCACTTCACCACCGCTAAGCTAAAGGCGGCTAATGTTGGGCTATAAAGGAACTACAGCACGGTCACATGACTTCACGTCACCACCGCTAAGCTAAAGGTGGCTAATGTTGGGCTATAAAGGAACTACAGCATGGTCACATGACTTCACTTCACCACCGCTAAGCTAAAGGTGGCTAATGTTGGGCTATAAAGGAACTACAGCACGGTCACATGACTTCACGTCACCACCGCTAAGCTAAAGGAGGCTAATGTTGGGCTATAGAGGAACTAAAGCACGGTCACATGACTTCACGTCACCACCGCTAAGCTAAAGGAGGCTAATGTTGGGCTATAAAGGAACTACAGCACGGTCACATGACTTCACGTCACCACCGCTAAGCTAAAGGAGGCTAATCTTGGGCTATAAAGGAACTACAGCACGGTCACATGACTTCACGTCACCACCGCTAAGCTAAAGGCGGCTAATCTTGGGCTATAAAGGAACTACAGCACGGTCACATGACTTCACGTCTCCACCGCTAAGCTAAAGGAGGCTAATCTTGGGCTATAAAGGAACTACAGCCCGGTCACATGACTTCACTTCACCACCGCTAAGCTAAAGGTGGCTAATGTTGGGCTATAGAGGAACTACAGCACGGTCACATGACTTCACGTCACCACCGCTAAGCTAAAGGTGGCGAAAGTCAGACCATATTTCAGTCATCTAACTTAACCAACTTTTCAGCCAAGAATATAGACTTTTTTTTGTAATCTTTTAAAGATTTAATCAGACAATCAGCGCATGCAATCCTCCGTCAAGTTTTTTATGTGCAGATTAAAAATGTGCATGAAACAGGAGGATTGAAATTCACATTTAGATAAAAGCTTAATAGTGAAACACTGACTCGATTTCATCTTGGAAGCCGGGGCTAGCATGAAGGAAATGACATCTCCCCGTATAATGGGAAAGATAAAATAAATGGTTAAGGATAAATAAGACACCATCCACAAGGGACTATTTTTAGATTGATTCCCCTCCTAAGTACTGACTTGTGACTAATTCTGTTGTAAAATAAAAAGACTGATTCCTGTCCAACGAGACATTTTCTTACTTGCAGAATATAAGGAGAAAAATGAAGTCGAGAGTAAAGAGAGTGTGTGAAGGTTTAATCACATGTCTTCATCGTATCATTTAGCTCATGTCCTGGTGCATTCTAAGTAATCACACAGCATGATCTTCCCACCGTAAATCTGAGGCTCATGAACGTTTTCTCATTAAATTACTTTATTAAATCACCAGCAGCCCGACAGCTGAGGTCACTGTGTGTGTGTGTGTGTGTGTGTGTGTGTGTGTGTGTGTGTGTGTGTGTGTGTGTGTGTGTGTGTGTGTGTGTGTGTGTGTGTGTGTGTGTGTGTGTGTGTGTGTGTGTGTGTGTGTGTGTGTGTGTGTGTAAATGAGTTTAGCAGATGCTACAGTAGAAACCACAAACAGTAAAAACAGAGTCCAGCAGTGAACTCAACTCAACTCTCATCAGCTCCACAGAGATGATCCTGATTCTGATGCAGAAGATGCAACAGGAGAAACAAGAGACACAAAGTGACCACAGAATGAGCGAAAGGAACAAAAGACACGAGACAGAGAACAAGTTAGAAAACACAAAATGACCAAAATGAGACCAAAACATTAATAAGAGACACACATCTACAAAATAAAGAAACTTGAGACAAAAAAAGTCACAATATGACCAAAAAACGACCACAAAGAGACACAAACAAAACAAAAAATAATTAGAAATGACCAAAAAAGACCACAAAATGACACAAAAAATAATAATTAGGGATATGAATCAACCAAAGAGAGATACTACAAGACTACAAAGAGACACACAACCACCACACAGAGACACACAACGACCACAAAGAGACACACAACCACCACACAGAGACACACAACCACCACACAGAGACACAACCACCACACAGAGACACACAACCACCACACAGAGACACACAACGACCACAAAGAGACACAACCACCACACAGAGACACACAACCACCACACAGAGACACACAACCACCACACAGAGACACACAACGACCACAAAGAGACACACAACCACCACACAGAGACACACAACCACCACACACACACACAACCACCACACAGAGACACACAACCACCACACAGAGACACACACACCACACAGAGACACACAACCACCACACAGAGACACACAACCACCACACAGAGACACACAACCACCACAAAGAGACACACAACCACCACACAGAGACACACAACCACCACACAGAGACACACAACCACCACACAGAGACACACAACCACCACAAAGACACACAACCACCACACACACACACAACCACCACACAGAGACACACAACCACCACACAGACACACAACCACCACACAGAGACACACAACCACCACAAAAACACACAACCACCACAAGAACACACAAACCAACATACACACAACCACCACACATAGACACACAACCACCACACACATATACACACAACCACCACACATGACACACAACTACCACAATAGACACACAACCACCACACATATACACACAACCACCACACATATACACACAACCACCACACAAATACACACAACTACCACATATACACACAACCACCACATATCAGAAACACAACCACCACACATACACACAACCACCACACATAAGACACAACCACCACACAGATACACACAACTACCACAAATATACACACCAACCACCACACATATACACACAACCACCACACATATACACACAACCACCACACATAGACACACAACTACCACAATATACCACAACCACCACACATATACACACAACCACCACACATATACACACAACCACCACACATATACCACACTACCACAAAGAGACACACAACCACCACACAGAGACACACAACCACCACACAGAGACACACAACCACCACACAGAGACACACAACCACCACACATAGAGACACAACCACCACACACCACAATACACACAACTACCACAAATACACACCCCACACATATACACACAACCACCACACATAGACACACAACCACCCACATATACACACAAACCACCACACATACACACAACCACCACACATATACACACAACTACCACAATATACACACAACCACCACACATATACACACAACCACCACACATATACACACAACCACCACACAGATACACACCACACCACACAGATACCACACAACCACCACACATACACACAACCACCACACACACACAACCACCACACATATACACACAACCACCACACTATACACCAACCACCCAACTATACACACAACCACCACACAGATACACCAACCACCACACAATACACACAACCACCACACATATACACACAACTACCACAAATTACACAAAACCACCACACATAGACACACAACCACCACACATATACACACAACCACCACACAATACACCAACCACCACCTATACACACAACTACCACAATATACACACAACCACCACACATATACACACCACCACACATATACCCACAACCACCACACATATACACCAACTACCACAATATACACACAACCACCACACATAGACACACAACCACCACACATATACACACAACCACCACACTAGACACACAACTACCACAAATAGACACACAACCACCACACATATACCACAACCACCACCACAATACACACAACCACCACACATATACACACAACCACCACACATATACACACAACCACCACACATATACACACAACCACCACCGATATACACACAACCACCACACTATACACACACAACCACACTATACACCCAACCCCCACACATATACCACAACCACCACACATATACACACAACCACCACAAATATACCACAACCACCACACATATACAACCAACACCACACAGATACACACAACCACCACACATATACACCAACCACCACACATATACACACCACCACCACACATATAACACAACCACCACACAGAGACACACAACCACCACACAGAGACACACAACCACCACACAGTAGACACACAACCACCACACATATACACACAACCACCACACATATACACAACCACCACACAATACACACAACCACCACACATATACACACAACCACCACACATATACACAACCACCACACATATACACACAACCACCACACATATACACACAACCACCACACATATACACACAACCACCACACATATACACCAACCACCACACATATACACAACCACCACACATATACACACACCCACCGCACACATATACCACAACCACCACACATATACACCAACCACCACACACCTATCACACAACACCACACATATACACCAACCACCACACATATACACACAACCACCACACATATCACACAACCACCACACATATACAACTACCACACAGATACACACAACCACCACAATAACACACAACCACCACACATATACAACTACCACACATATACCACAACCACCACACATATACACACACCCACCACACATACACAACCACCACACATATACACAACAACCACCACACATACACACACCACCACACATATGACCACAACCACCACACATATACACACAACCACCACACATATACACTACCCACATATACACACAACTACCACAAATATACACACAACCACCACACATATACACACAACCACCACACATATACACACACAACCACCACACATATCACACAACCACCACACATATACACACAACTACCACAAATATACACACAACCACCACACATCTACACAACCACCACACTATACACACACACCACCACACATATACACACAACTACCACAAATATACACACAACCACCACACATATACACACAACCACCACACATATACACACAACCACCACACATATACACACAACCACCACACATATACACACAACCACCACACCTATACACACACAACCACCACACATATACACACAACCACCACACACATATACACACAACCACCACAAATATACACACAACCACCACACATATACACAACCACCACACATACACCACCACCACACATATACACACAACCACCACACATATACACACACCACCCACATATACCACAACCACCACACATACACAACCACCACACATATACACCAACCCCCACACATATACACACAACACCACACATACACAACACCACACATATACACCAACCACCACACATATACACACAACCACCACACAGATACACACAACCACCACACAGAGACACACAACCACCACACAGAGACAACGACCACACAGAGACACACAACCACCACAATAGACACACACCACCACACATATTACAACTACCACACATATACACACAACCACCACACATATACACACAACCACCACACATATACACAACCACCACCATATACACACCAACCACCACACAGATACACACAACCACCACACATATACACACCACAACCACCACACATATACAAACTACCACACATATACCACACCACCACCCATATACACACAACCAACCACACATATACACACAACACCACCACACACACATATACACACAACCACCACACATATCACGACCACACATATACACCAACCACCACACATATACCCAACACCACCACACAGACACACAACCACCACACATATACACACAACCCCACACATATACAACTACCACACAATACACACACCACCACACAATACACACAACCACACACATATACAACTACCACACATATACACACAACCACCACACCTATCACACAACCACCACACATAGACACAACAACCACCACACAGATACACACCACCACCACACTATACAACTACCACACATAGACACACAACACCACCCATATACACACAACCACCACACATATACAACTACCACACATATACACACAACCACCACACATATACCACAACCACCACACATATACACACACCACAACCACCACAAATACACCACAACCACCACACATATACAACTACCACAAATATACACACAACCACACACACACATCACAACCACACACATCACAACAACCACCACACACAGACACACAACCACAACCACCACAAAAAGACACACAACCACCACACAGAGACAACGACCACAAAGACACACACAACCCACAGAGACACACAACCACCACACAGAGACACACAACCACCACACTATACACACAACCACCACACATATACCACACAACCACCACACAATACACAACCACCACCATATACACACAACCACCACACATATACACCACACCACACAAAGATACACACAACCACCACACATATACACACAACCACCACACATATACACACACCACCACATATACACACACCACCACAACATATCACACACCACCACACATATACACACACCACCACACATACAACGACCACACAGAGACACACAACCACCACATACACACAAATCAACATTTGTTTGGTGTGTGTTTGTTTTTTTTTGTTTTTTTGTGTGTGTGTGTCTGGCTCTTGGAGAGGTGGAGGGTATTTTGCATGTCTGTGTCCAGGGGCCCATTGTCTTATAATCCCCCAAACATTATGATAATGATCTGAGCACTTTAATATTAACTGCTGCAGATACAGCACACAGAGCCAGGCTAGCTGTTTGTATTACTTTCTATTCATTATGCTAAGCTAAGCTAACAAGCTGTACTAAAACTCATTATAAATAATTATATTCAATATGCCTAAATGACAATTACTAAGACACTAAGACAAAGAGAGAATGAAAGAGGGTGTGTGTGTGTGTGTGTGTGTGTGTGTGTGTGTGTTCAGGATAAAAATGTGAGTTTTCCCTCTGAGTGCCTGCAGTGACAATTAAATGTGTGTGAGATGGCAGTGTTTAATACAGCATGCAGGATTAACACACACACACACACACACACACACACACACACACACACACACACACACACACACCACACACACACACACACACACACACCACACACACACACACACACACCACACACACACACACACACACAGACACACACACACACACACTATGACCACGAACCGTTTAATTAAGCCTGTTCTCACCTGAGGGGAGAAGGAGGAGGAATATCATTCATTTTTTATTCACCCAGCGGGTCCAATTTTATTATTCTGTGTTCATTATAATCACATACAGACAGACAGACAGACAGACAGACATACACAGACAGACAGACAGACAGACAGACAACAGACACACACACACACACACACACACACACACACACACACACACACACACACACCACACAACACACACACACAGACAGACAAGCTATTTACTGTGACAGCCATATATGTCCAGATATTGGCATTTTTATGATTACGGATGTTTTTTAACGTTCATTGAAGAGGCCCTATTCGGCTTTTTCGGGTCTCTTTCCTGTAGTGTGTTCTTTAATTGTTCTGTGAATGGAAAAGGTCATAGTGTTACATAGTGACATCACTAAGTAACACACACGCTACTATTGGCTAGCGCCCCGACACATTGTACGTGATAGGCTTAGTGGGCGGGACATCTCTAAGCGGTTGACCAATCACAGCAAAGATAGTGGTATTTCTGTTTCCATGAGAACACGTTACAGCTGACACACTCTCTCAGACACACACACACACACACACACACACACACACACACACACACACACACACACACACACACACACACACACACACACACACACACACACACACACACACACACACACACTCACAGATTGCATTAGCAGCCTGCAGCAGTAAACACTCGGTGTGTGTCGGTGTTGATGTGAGTTATGTTGTGATCCTCCATGTCAGTGATGACATCAGACTGACCTCTGAGATTACTGCCTCGAGGCGTGTGTGTTGTGTGTGTGTGTGTGTGTGTGTGTGTGTGTTGGTGTGTGTGTGTGTGTGTTTGTGTGTGTGTGTTCATGGGGGTTGCTCTGCCAGCTGCAGAAACGGGGTGCATAACTACCGGCTGCATGAACCTGATTTAAAAGGTTTTTTTTATACGTCAGGTGCAGATTTACAGGTGTTCAGTTATTGGAGGTAATGAAACGCTTCAATCTCTCACCTTTATTTCAAACCTGCATCAGTCACCAGTGCTCTTAAGTCTGCAGCCTTCATTTCCTCCATGTGTAAATCACACTGAGGCGTCAATATCGAGATGGAGCTCCTGCAGAGAGACAGTCAATTATATTGATCATTCAATATTGTGTTAAAGCTGAATGGAGAGAGCATGAGGTAGAATGAGAGAGAGAGAGAGAGAGAGAGAGAGAGAGAGAGAGAGAGAGAGAGAGAGAGAGAGAGAGAGAGAGAGAGAGAGAGAGAGAGAGAGAGAGACCTGTCAGTGTGTCCTGTAGTAAAACGTCTGCAGGTCGATGTTTTATTGGCAGCACAGAGCAGTAAAATCTGACTTTCCTGGATTTACAGAGTGTGTTTTAGTGAAATGAGCTCAGAGGCTTGAAATGCAAATGAGGAAAAAACATTTTAGCTGCAGGGGGAAATTAACTGCAGGAGAGTCAGGAAGAGGAAAGGAGACAGGAAGAGGAAAGGAGACAGGAAGAGGAAAGGAGACAGGAAGAGGAAAGGAGACAGGAAGAGGAAAGGAGACAGGAAGAGGAAAGGAGACAGGAAGAGGAAAGGAGACAGAAAGAGGAAAGGAGACAGAAAGAGGAAAGGAGTCAGGAAGAGGAAAGGAGACAGAAAGAGGAAAGGAGACAGAGACAGAAAACACCGACGGGTGAATTCATAAAGAAGGGATCGCTAACGCTGATAGAATCACAAACTCTGCAAACCGCCTCAAGATCTGATTTATAAAAGATAATGATATTAAAGGAAAGGACGCCCGTAAGGTTTAGCATCTGAATGAAATGTACCCCTCCTTACGCGTCTGATTATAATTATTGATGCGTCAAAGTATAAAACTCTAAGAACACATTCGGCAGAGCAATGTCAGAGACTTTCAGGTCCTGATGAGGTGCAGATGAATTCCCTCAAACCTCCAAGGCGACTGAAGTTAGATCAATAAACCACAAAGACACAAACACAAAAGAAAAATGCAGACATGTTTGCTTCCAACAAGCCGAACCATTCTAAGTGCTTGTGCATTATTGTGGGCTAAAGTGCATCAATGTATTTGTATTTATGTTGAAATGAATGCTTCAAACTAAACATGTGGGTTTTCAGTTTGGACGATGTGTTTGATGTTCTGATACGAATGGGAGCCAGGAAAGTGTATTTTCTTATAGTATCTATTGCACATCTGTCCGTCCTGGGAGAGCGACCCCTCCTCTGGTGCTCTCCTGCTGGATACACTACAGTTAGATTTCAGAAAGTGCTGTGTGGGAGAATCACAAAGTGGTGTCTCAGTGAGGAGGAGAGAGATGGATCAGCTGCGGTGAATCGTTCAAACTCAGCAGCTCGTCCGTCTCCATCTTCAGTGACGTCTCATCAGACCTGAAAAACACACAGGTCCATCTTTTAGGTCCATCTTTATCCACCCAACAGTACAACCATGTCTTAAAGGTCTCATGTCATGCTTTTCTGGTTATCACCCGTCCCCTTGTGTTATGAAGGTTTTTCTGCATGTGAACGGTGTGCAGAGTCACAAACTCTCAAAGTACACCCTGTAGCGAGTAAAACTCTAACACAACGCCTCGTTGGAGATTTCTCATTTACTTCCTGGGTACTCTGACGTGGGGATACCCAGAGGTCACACCCTCTGCCAGCCTTTCACGAAACAAAGCTTCCCAAACCTTTCAGGACTCATGGTGGATATGCAGAGCGTACTGAAGAACGATGCTGTTCCTACTTTGTTTGGACCAGCGGGAGTTCGGGTACACAACCTGTAAGTATTCATTGTTGTTCGTGTATTTATGATGTTTAAAACAAACAAGGTATCTACCACGACTGTTGAAATGGGTAAACGTTTTTCGGGCTACTAAGTTGGGATCGCGGAGAAATGCTCTCCGCAGACCCATTCTCTCCGCAGACCCATTCTCTCCGCAGACCCATTCTCTCCGCAGACCCATCCTCTCTACAGACCCATCCTCTCTGCAGACCCATTCTCTCTGCAGACCCATTCTCTCTTCAGACCCACTCTCTCTACAGACCCATTCTCTCTACAGACCCATCCTCTCTGCAGACCCATTCTCTCTGCAGACCCATTCTCTCTACAGACCATCCTCTCTGCAGACCCATTCTCTCCGCAGACCCATTCTCTCCGCAGACCCACTCTCTCCGCAGACCCACTCTCTCCGCAGACCCATTCTCTCCGCAGACCCACTCTCTCCGCAGACCCATTCTCTCAGCAGACCCATTCTCTCCGCAGACCCATTCTCTCCGCAGACCCATTCTCTCCGCAGACCCACTCTCTCCGCAGACCCATTCTCTCCGCAGACCCATTCTCTCAGCAGACCCATTCTCTCTGCAGACCCACTCTCTCTGCAGACCCATTCTCTCTGCAGACCCATTCTCTCTGCAGACCCATTCTCTCTGCAGACCCACTCTCTCTGCAGACCCATTCTCTCTGCAGACCCATTCTCTCTGCAGACCCATTCTCTCTGCAGACCCACTCTCTCTGCAGACCCATTCTCTCTGCAGACC
>NW_022987775.1:127500-137500 GCF_902827165.1 Trematomus bernacchii
CTAACACAACTCTCTGTATATACATTTAATTCAGTGTAAATGGTGTGATATATATAATTAAAAAAACGGCCAAAAACGTCATAATATATATTTCTTTCCTGTTGTATAAGGTTCACATAATCATACCTCTACCTATTGCATATCCCTTATTCCCATACTGTCATATTTGACTTTATTCTATTCTAATTAACACATACTCACATTTTTAAATGACAAATAAATAAACGTTGTCTTTAAAAATGGCAGGTGAGTCTCCTGATGGATTTTATTTTGTGCCTTCCTGTGCAGGCGCTGACAGTTTAACACGTCCATCCATAATGACTTTGAGAAAGTAATACATTGTTTTATATCCACTAAACTGGATTACTGCAATGCTCTGTGCTTTGGAGTAAGCAAGGCTTCCCTGTCTCGCCTGGTCCAGAATGCTGCTGCACGCCTCCTTACAAGGACAGGCAGGCGTGAACATATTACGCCTGTACTCACCTCGTTACACTGGCTACCGGTCCGTTTTAGAATACAATTTAAAATTGTACTGTTTGCATACAAAGCCCTAAACGGTTTAGCCCCACCGTACCTGGCAGATCTTTTAAAATCATACACACCCACACGGTCACTGAGGTCTGCTGACAGACTCCTTCTGGTCGTCCCTAAATCAAGGTTAAAGCAGCGAGGAGACTTTGCTGTTGCAGCTCCAAAGTTATGGAATGAATTGCTCCTCCAGGTTAGACTTGCTCCTCCAGGTTAGACTTGCTCCTCCAGGTTAGACTTGCTCCTCCAGGTTAGACTTGCCCCTCCAGGTTAGACTTGCTCCTCCAGGTTAGACTTGCCCCTCCAGGTTAGACTTGCTCTTCCAGGTTAGACTAGCTCCTCCAGGTTAGACTTGCTCCTCCAGGTTAGACTTGCTCCTCCAGGTTAGACTTGCTCCTCCAGGTTAGACTTGCTCCTCCAGGTTAGACTTGCCCCTCCAGGTTAGACTTGCTCCTCCAGGTTAGACTTGCCCCTCCAGGTTAGACTTGCTCCTCCAGGTTAGACTTGCTCCTCCAGGTTAGACTTGCTCCTCCAGGTTAGACTTGCCCCTCCAGGTTAGACTTGCTCCTCCAGGTTAGACTTGCCCTCCAGTTAGACCGGTAGACTTTGCCCCTCCAGGTTAGACTTGGCCTCAGGTTAGACTGCTTCCCTCCAGGTTAGACTTGCCCTCCAGGTAGGACTACTTGCTCCTCCAGGTTAGACTTGCCCCTCCAGGTTAGACTGCTCCTCCAGGTTAGACTTGCCTCCTCCAGGTTAGACTTGCTCCTACCAGGTTAGACTTGCCCCTCCAGGTTAGACTTGCCCCTCCAGGTTAGACTTGCTCCTCCAGGTTAGACTTGCTCCTCCAGGTTAGACTTGCTCCTCCAGGTTAGACTTGCTCCTCCAGGTTAGACTTGCTCCTCCAGGTTAGACTTGCTCCTCCAGGTTAGACTTGCATTTACAGACCAGGGGACAAATTAAATTTGGGTTTTTATCTTACTAGAGTCTTGTATTGTTTTTACGTCATGTAGGAGAGTTATCAGTCTGTGGCTTCTGATCTGGTTTCATTGTCTCGTGTTTTACATTTGTTTCATGTCCTGTCTGTTCTTTATGTTTTTATACAGTTGTTGATGTACAGCACTTGTTGTTTTTAAATGTGCTATAGAAATAAAGTGGATTGGATTGGATAACATGTTGGAAACTGTTTATCAGATAATCTGCATCATCGGTCTCTGCTTTCTCTCAGTCTGGGTTTGTCTCTGCTTCCTTTGAGGCTCCTCTGTGGGGGTCAAAGGTCACAGAAAAGAGTTTGTCCGCTGACCTCCGACCTCCTCTTCCCTCTGCGGGTTATTACGTCTCCATAAAATTAAAACCCTCTCAAGGAAGAGGTTTTTTCTTCTTCTTCTGTCCTCCTTTAACTGCTCCCTGTTCGCCCTCCATCCAGAATAGATCGACCTGGTTTCTGAAACGAGGTCAACCTATTCTTCAGAGAGAATAACGTCCAGGAGCTTTTATTTTGAAAGTCTCAGAGGATAATAATGGAAGTGATGAAGATGCTTAGTGATAAATCCTCATGTGGTGCGATTAACTTATAAGCAATTATATTAAAAAAAAGGTCTTAATTTGATGAAAAAAGACCCATGTTTCATTATTTTTCTGGCTAACCATCATTGTTCATCATTCACATTTATTATTTAAGAAAATGGCCTCAAGGTTGGGAGTAACAACACATCATTGGAAATAAATGAAAGTTATTACTTACAAATTAAAATGTGAGTGATGAAAATCCTCATGAATTGTGTGAAGGGGATAAATTGTCTACTAATTTGATTGACTTGATTGAAATAGAGATGGTCTCCCTTATGAAACAAAAATATATTGTAATATATTGGTAAATATAATACAATATATTGGATCATACATTTCCATATATGGGAAAGTAGTCCTTATATTTTTAAATATATTGCAATATATGCATGGACCATGTATGGCTATATATTGATACATATAAAAAAAAAATATTGCAATGAAAACAAAAACTGCACTATACATTTATATGTAATAGTTTTATTGAAACACTCATTTATCTTTCATGAGTTTACATAAAATTGAACAGATATTCATAAACAGTTATCTCACTTCGTTTTGTATAGTTACCCACTTTATATATGAACATATGTTTGATGGTAGCCTACATATAAAAAAAAGTACAAATTGTCCATTGAATGATGGAAAATAATATACAGTTTATAAATATATATAGACACACACATATATGCACGCATATATATATATGCATATATGCACGCATATATATATTCATATATGCGTGCATATATGCACGCATATATATATTCATATATATATATATATATATATATATAAATATATATATATGCATATATGCACGCATATATATCTATGCATATATTACGGCCGACCGGCTATTTGGAGTGGAACGCAGCCCATCCACGGCAGACAGCCCAAACAGTATTCGAATGCGCCACTTCCGGCTGATTTCGGGGAGCCCCCCCCCCTCTCCAGCAATAGATTGATCTGATTGGCAGATTCAAATCTGCGTTGCTGCCTTTGTCTGTTGATTCTGTCGCTGATGCCCCTTTCACACCAACGCAACTCCGGTTCAAGCTCCGTGCTAGAGCTTTTCTGGTTCAGAACCGGTTCTTCGGTTTAGCGCCGGCTCTTTTCACACCGCTCAGAGCCCGACTGGTGCTGCCGCTGCTGCGTCATGACGTCACAGTTTACGTCGCTGAGTTTCTCCCCAACGCCGGAGCTCACTTCACAACAACAACGGGCCGGGGACTGTGTTGCTTTTAATCATACGAAGCCAGATTAAATTAAATAACGACTTCTCCAACCTTATACTTTTCTCCAGAGTGCCGTGGTTCATTGTTTATTAATGTGTTTCAGCGGCATTTAGCGACTGCTGCAGTGCTGGCTGCTCTTCAACGGGAGTGTATTCTCCCGTTAGCTCCGGGTTAGCTCACACGGCTCTAAAGTATTCACTGTCTGACTGTCACACAAGCAGCTGATACATATCCCCAGTTCCCCTTAAGTGAATGTGTGTCAGTCTGAATTGACGCTGTTTGGCATCACAACGCTGTTATGAAAGTTTCTCTGGTATAACATGGGTGATGTTAGCATAGCAACCGAAGCTAAACTGACTACTTGCTAAGCCGTTTTCTACAGGCACTTTTTACCGGCGTATTTTTCATTATGATTCTACTTGTGATAGTCGGACAAGACAACCTGTGCAGCCCATGTATTGATTCCATCCGATAGCTGCTATAATAACAAACGTCTGCCTGCTCTCCACAATGATCAATAACAGTGAACGGATGATCAAAGTAAGGTACAAATAAACAGAATCACACGAAGCCTGGTTAGTGTTGCCTGACTTTATAAAGTGTGTTTTTTTTAACAAGTGTGTGGTTGCGTTCTAGTCACTTTGCTCAGCACTACTGCTTGTTACAACTTTTATTTGCCGTACTCGCCTTAACTGTTAGCTCAGGTTAATCTCGCCCCCCTCCGACGTAAGCGTGACGTATGCGGTTCTTGCTTCTAGACGGACAACTTTTTGGTGCTCGAAACGAACCGGATTCCGGAGCTATGACGCTGCTCTGCTGCGGGGTGAACAGGAAAACCCGGTGCTTTTCAAGCACCAGCACCGAACCGGCCCTGAAACACCGTTGGTGTGAAAGGGGTATGAGTGTCAAAGAGAAAGCATTCATCAGGTGCTTCGAAACGGAAAATTAAAAAGAAACAAGAGGAAAATACAGCACCAGAGTCAGGTATGTGTGTGAGCATTTAAAACTATTTTAAATTGAAATAATTCTGCATGTACACTACAAGTAGTCTAGTTGCTTAATCCGTATGTCCCGTCTCTCGGCACTACACCAGCTACATTAGCTAACGTTAGTTAAATTAGCTATGTTAGTTCCCTCGTGTATGAGTGTATAACCGGTCCGCAGCTTTGTGAACATTCAATTTCGAAGATTTTCGATGTTACAGTCAACTGAAGTCGACCCAAAACAGCCAAAAATAGCGGACCTTTAGATCGCTAACATTTTAGCATAAGTCAATGGAGTTTAACATAGCGAAAACTAGCCCCACGGCTAACGGACATTTTCTGACTGGTGACGATGATGAGCTAATTAAGTAATGTAACCACAGTTAGTCTATGTCTTGTAAATTCCCCTTGTTCTCCTTGATCTGCATTATATCGTTCGTGTTTTAGTCAGGCACATTTAGGGACAGCTAAAGTAGTTCAGCTACGGGTCTTCGAGCTGGTTACACATGTGCGTTCAGGACATTATTGCGCATCGTCACATGCATAATTACCATCGTCACAGAGAGAATGCGTTCGTGAAGAATGTGAGCATATATGCAGATCTTTAGTGTTGGTAATGTTATAAGATTGTATGCATAGTGTCCTGCTCAGTCAGTGTGTTAATGAGTCTTGATGTCCCGTTTTTAGTTTCTATGTTGTTCAGGAATTGAGCTAATGCTAGCTAGTTAGCTAAGTTAAGCTATGATAGTGTGTGGATGAGATGCTAACTTAGCTTTTATTAGCCGTGTGTTTGCAACGTGTCTAATGTGTTTTAGCAACAATTAGTATTGCTGTTGCTTATTATTAATAACCATCGTCTGGTTAGTTATTGTAATTTGAACCTTATTTCTATTTCTGTGTATTTTGCAGAAACCATTCATTCATTCTCTACTCTACGTTAGGCTATGTGTTGTGGACTAATGCATTCAAGTTAGTTCACATTTTAGTTGTTATTGCCCCTGCTGACAATTGTGTGGATAATATGTAGCCTACAGTCAATGGCATTTCACATTTTGCTCTCCAGTGTATGTTATTTTAATGTTGACCCATAATACTATATATCTATATATTTTACAGGAGCATTGTTGAAATTCATAGGTCGAACTAAGCCTGCAGAACCACAAGTCAAGAGGACAGAGGAGCCAGATAGCAGTGGTGACTGAGACAGAATAAATAAGGAGAGAGGGCCCATGCAGAGGCAGACATCAGTAGTGAGGAATCAGACCCAAAAGATACGAGGACAGAGGAGCCAGATGGCAGTGGTGAGGAACGCACTGTCATTTCATTTCACTGTCATTTTACTTTTCACATATCACTTTATTCACTACTCAGCTTAGTTATCCTTGCCATGAAGGATTGAATGGATGAATGGATGAATGTTCTATATTATTTTAATGACAGATTGAACCACAGCAATATTGTTTTAGAGATTTTATATGTTTAACTGCTATGCCTGTCATCTCTGCTCTTTGTCATTGTGTTGTCTCCTGGGTTCTGTAGTGCCCGGAGTCTGTCTTTTTATTTTTTTCCTCCAAACCCCATCCCCTCAGGACGCCTTTTGCCTCCTGTCAGGTCATCATTGTAATAAGAATTTGTTCTTAATTGATTTTCCTGGCTAAATAAAGGTTCTACTACTATTTATTCAGTTATTTTATTACTGGTACTGCTAATTGCATTATGCGTATTGTTGTATATTGTATATACGTATGTATTTACTACTACTACTTACAAAATCGAGGGTTGTAGCTTTGTGTCAGTACATATTTCAGGGTTTTTCTATGCCTTTGTTAATCTAAATTCTAATACTCATAGGCGACTACCACTCCTGCCGAGGCCCAGTTCTCCCTTCCCACCACCCCAGGCTCATTGTGCTAGGTAAAACTCTCATTCAATAAAAGTAGTCTTTTAAACGTGGGGTAGGTAATTTTGGAGAAACCAGCTCGAGTGCGCGAGAATTTGAAAATACACAGCCGGAAAAAATCTGCCACTTCCTTCCAGAGCCCCTCCTCCAACACACACAAACGCGCACATGACCAATGAGGGCACGAGATCAGTTTGTGCACAGATGGAAGGCTGACAGGCAGGTAGGCCATCCAGTTATTTTAGCCGGGCCGGCTCAGATGATTGGTCGTGCTTTTTACAGTACTACAGCTTCCACAGATTACATTTTTTTTATGGATTTTTTGTCAAAGCACTTCAGATATTCATTGCTATCAGGATGTTAAGAGCATTCCATGGAATATAACAAAAAGTGTATCTCGAGCCGGTTTCTCAAACTTACCTACCCCACCTTTAAAGATGAATGCAATTACATTTAAAAAAGTTTTAAACAGAACTGTTACAGATGCAGATGCTTGGTCCAAATTCCATAAGATATACCAACCAGTAGCGCCACACTCAGACGAAAATGTACAAAGCCTATTCTTCCACTATTTGTATTCCCACATTATTCACCAAGCCAGCCCATGCTTTAATATAGATATTATGGATATTGTTATAATTCCTGCTGTCTTTTGTGAACTTCTAATTATTTGTAATTGTTCTGTTCCACAGATGCTGTAGTAAACCACCATCCAGGGACCAAGACATCAGATATAAGAACATCCATTAACACAATAATTTGTGAGTAAAGGCACGAAAAAAACAAGATTGACGATCAAATAGGGTACAAGACTGTTTTTTTGGCCCTGTATGAAATAACAATGCATCATTTATTAACTATACCTATACAAAATGTAATACATTTTCCCTTCATTATGTAATAACACCTCCTTTTGTAATAATTTGCCCATTATGTAGTAAACAAGTTCAATGCAAATATGTAATACATGTCGCCACATTTTGAAATATATTATTACATATTGCTGTGGTTATTACAAAATGAGTTGCAAACAATAACATTACAACTGTTTATTTATTTATTCAACCATGAATCATCCTTACTCATAATTTAAAAATACTTCAGTAGAATATCTTTCATTGGCCAAAACTAGATCAAGTGTTACCATATTCATTAGCCAACATGTATATCAACATCAATTTTGGGATATATTTACAGTTTGGTTATGGTTACATAATGAATATTACAGTTTTTTTAAAAGGGCAACTCACGCATTTTGTAATAACCATTGCAAAATGTAATAATTTATTACAAAATGCAGGGACATTTATTTTATATTGCGTTCAGGCTGTTACAGAATGCAGCAGATTATTACAAAATGTGGGTTTTATTACATAATTACATGAAAATGTTCTTGAGTCATTACATAATGTGTTGTTTATAGGCCTTTTCTTTTATTCTTTCCTTGTCCTTCTTTTAATGAGTATTTTGATAACTGTTACACATTGATAGAAACAAACAAATTAAGCTTCTCATTATTCAGACTCAGCTCTTAGCGCTTAAGCTTCTTTTAAATGTTGATAAAACCAAGGTAATGCTCTTTTCAAAAACTAAAAAAGACACCAGAGCCTGTTTTAGATATTGTAATTACACAAGGAATAAAACTTGAAGTGGTTACCTGTTACAAATACCTTGGTATCTGGCTTGATGATTGTCTCACTTTTAAACTTCATGTCAATAACCTGCTTAAAAAACTGAGGGTTAGGCTAGGTTTCTTTTCCAGGAACAAGTCCTGTTTCTCGCTCGAGGCCAGAAAAAGGCTAGTCTCTGTGACCTTTTGACCTGTGCTGGACTATGGTGATCTGATCTATATGAATGCACCTGCCAATTGCCTGGTCAAGTTAGATGCCGCCTATCACAGTGCACTGAGATTTGTGACAAACTGTAAAGCATTAACCCATCACTGTACCCTGTATGCAAGGGCAGGTTTGCCTTCACTAACTGTACGGAGGCTCAGTCACTGGAACATTTTTATATACAAAGCCATGTTAGGGAAACTTCCATCCTACATCTGCTCCCTGATCTCACGGCGAATTGTAAGTGGCTACTGCCTGAGATCGAATGTTGTGATTTTATTAAATGTGCCAACTGCTAGGACTGTCTTAGGGAAGATAGCATTTAGATGCGCAGCTCCGCTAACTTGGAACAGTCTGAGCAATTTGGTTCCACTAAATGTTTTTAAAGCAAGGATAGATGCTATCCAATCGGAAACTGTTGGAACCTGTAAATGTTACTAGCTATGTAAACTGTAGTCACTGTAAATATGCTGTATGATGTCCTTTTTTGTTTTTCTGTTATGTTTATATGTATTCATGTGGAACCTACTTGCAGCAGGTCACCCTTGAAAAAGAGATCAATGATCTCAATGGGATTCACCTGCATAATTACAAGGTTTGAAATTAAATGAAAGATTTTTTTATCAGAACATGCATTTCTCCTCATTGTGAACATATATTGCACTCATGTTCAGAATATATGGTACGTACATGGTCTTTTATAAATCTGAATATATATAGTGCATACATGTCCCCATATAATTGTGAATATATAGCGCATACATGTCCCCATATAATTGTGAATATATATAGTACATGTCCCCATATAATTGTGAATATATTCTACATACATGTCCCCATATAAATCTGAATATATAGCGCATACATGTCCCCATATATTTGTGAATATATATAGTACATGTCCCCATATAAATGTTAATATATAGTAAATGTATGTTCACATATATACACAACCAATATATTATATATATTTACATATATTACTCAATATATGGAAAGCGGCAATTACTGATGTATTATCACATATATTACAATATATTATCACAATATATTATTCAATATATATATATTGTAATATATTAACACAATATATTATTCTATATATCTTCAATATATTTTCAATATATTTTGTAGATATGAATAAATATGTTTTTCATGTTGATTATTAATCAGTATCACTTGGTGTAGCCAACAGCAAGATTTCCTTTATTAAATCTTTTCAATTAACCAGTAAATCAGAAAACAAAATAATGCAATATATTGACAGTTAATATATGGGGAAATATATTTTCTTTGCGTAAGGGCTGATTATCTACTGGGCTGCAATTCATTATTCTTCACTGCTAACATAATTTCTCTATCACCATAGCATATTTTGTAATTTTGGAAAACACTTATTTAGCTAACAGGCTGCTGTAGAGGGAGCAGCTGGCATTAAAAACAAAACAAAACAAGTCAACAGTCTTTTTACAATATCTCTCCTTTTGCCAAAACAGTTTACACAGGTCGACACTGCAAGCTTAGCCAGGTTGAGTTAAATAATAATTTAAATTTAAATTATAAGAGCCATCAATATTGCTATAGCTAGCTAGATACAGTAGCTTACATTCACAAGCTAGCTTTGTAATAGATAGCTAAGGTAGCTAGCTAGTTTGAAAGATAGGTTGCTAACATAGGCTTGCTAACTTCTAAGGTAGTAAGCTAACAATTGCTAGCTAGTTTGAAAGATAGGTTGCTAACGTAGGCTCGCTAACTTGTTAAGTAGAAAGCTAACAATCACTAGCTAGTTTGAAATATAGGTTGCTCACATAGGCTAGCTAACTTGTTAGTTTGAGATAGGTAGCTAAAGTAAGCAGGCTACTTGTCAAGTAGATAGCTAACGTTTGCTAGCCAGATGTAGCTGTGAAATGTCACCATTCACATACTTTATGTTCATGATAAACTGTTCAT
>NW_022987775.1:142500-149593 GCF_902827165.1 Trematomus bernacchii
CCACATCTTCCCCTTGCAGCCACAGAGGAATTGAGCTTTTATAAATAAATAACTGACCCTGGAGGACAGCCCCTCACAAACACACAGATCTCTGTTGACAGCTGGGTGTTTGTCTCCTTTCTGTCCTCCACTGGAGGACCTCAGGGAGGGAAGTGGAGCAACAGTCAGAGGACACAGAAGAAGAAGACCGTGCGATGTGTCGAAATGCTGTTTCTTATCATCTGCAGTTTATAAACAAACACATTCTTGCATTTCACACAATGAAGCTTTATGTGTTGAATATAGACCGTGTTGACTAAATGATCTGTCAGCGGGTCAGCGAGTGTACCATGCCTCAAGCCTCCTGAAGTCCTCTTCTCTGGTCAGCCTCTTACTGACTATTTAGTTCATGTTCTGTAACACATGCAGCTTGTATTATATATATATATATACATCATGTTCTGTAACACATGCAGCTTGTATTATATATATATATATACATCATGTTCTGTAACACATGCAGCTTGTATTATATATATATATATATCATAATATATTCAAGTAAATGTACAATTACTGATTTTAAAGACCAGTCAAATAGGTAGAACAATAAATGGCTCTTATTAAAGTAGAATTGAATGTTGTATTGTTCCTTCATTTCTAAAACACTTAACAATGTGTTGATCTGAGCGGGAAGACGGACAGACGGAGGAACATGAAAGAAACAAATACAATCTGAGTTGAATCTATAAAAAGTGGATCTATTTGATGTCATAGTGAGAATCCTGTGGAAGGATCCAGAATCTGTAAAGCTGCTGTCCGTCCAGCTGTTTCATCTTCTGCCAGGACGCTTCAAAGACCTCTTTATGATCGGGAAATATCAGCGTCCCACCTTCTTCTTCTACTCCTTTTTTGTAGTCTTCCACTTCTTCTTCTTCTGTTCAGCTTCTTTGTGTTTATAGCCTCGCTGTCCTTCCTTTCTTTCTTCTTCTTCATCTTTGTTGTGTCTCGTCAGATTTGTTAGTATTATTTCTCTGTGTAGATCATATCGTCAAGTCCGCGTCTGCTAACCCTTTTCTGTTGTCTGTCATTTCCTGTTTTACTTTGATTATCTCCTCTCTCATTTCAGGTTCGACTCCCATGTGTGTTCACTGACCTGATGACCCGCCCTTATTGTTTAGAGTAGAGTGTGTTCGACAGGTAGAGTCCCCTGTGTGTGTAATTTATTCTGTGTTTTCTCTGTGCCAGATCGTCCCGACCCTTATGATACTTGTCAGCCAGTTGTTATCTGAGCTACAGTGAATTTAAAAGGGGACCTATCATGCAAAATGCACTTGTGTACGTCTTTTCTACATGAATATGTGTCCCCGTGTTCCAGGGAACTCACCAAGTGTCAGAAAACACAACCCTCTCTATTTTCCTCCATACCCAAATCTCTAAAAAAGGGGCTGCAACGGATCTGATAAAAACTGATCCAGATTTGAACACTGTCCTGACGTCAGGACGGTGGCGCTACGGCTATTGGGGCCAACTCCACCAATCAGGAGGAGACAGCCACGGCCATTGCCGTTCGAAAAGCGCTGGAGACGCTGTAGTACATATGTCAGGCCTGTAGGTGGTGCTGTTCTCACTGAATCAGCCCTTGCTAAAACAGAGCTAAAAAATGTCAAATTGAGCAAAATGAGGCATGGCTAAAATGCATGATCTGTTTGGTATTTTGAAAAAAAAAAAGGTATAAATATGCCTTATATAGGTATGGTCCTACACTATATTATTCAAATATACCATGATAGGTCCACTTTAAGTTAGTTTTTTGTAAAGTCATTTTTTGGAGTCCTTGCTTTACTTGAGTGTTTGTATTGCCTTGCTTATCACCTTAAGTACATCCCTTTTTTTTAATCATCTTTTGTCTGGAGTCGTGCATTTTGGTCCTATCATTTTTGTGTGTGCCCCAGTCGTACCAATAAATGTTGTGTATTATTATTATTATTACTCCTACTCCTTTATTTAGTCTCCACTTCTTCTCTGTCAGCTTCCTGTTCAGCTTCTCTGTGTTCAGCTTCTCTGTGTTCAGCTTCTAGCTTCTCTGTTCGTCTTCTTGTTCAGCTTCTCTGTTCAGCTTCTCTGTTCAGCGTCTCTTGTTCAGCTTCTCTGTTCAGCTTCTCTGTGTTTCAGCTTCTCTGTGTTCAGCTTCTCTGTGTTCAGCGTCTCTCTGTGTTCAGCTTCTCTGTGTTCAGCTTCTCTGTGTTCAGCTTCTCTGTGTTCAGCTTCTCTGTCAGCTTGCTCTGTTCAGCTTCTCTGGTTCAGCTTCTCTTGTCAGCTTCTCTGTTCAGCTTCTCTGTGTTCAGCTTCTCTGTCAGCTTCTCTGTTCAGCTTCTCTGTGTTCAGCTTCTCTGTTCAGCTTCTCTGTGTTCAGTCTTCTCTGTTCAGCTTCTCTGTTCAGCTTCTCTGTTCAGCTTCTCTGTTCAGCTTCTCTGTGTTCAGCTTCTCTGTTCAGCTTCTCTGTGTTCAGCTTCTCTGTGTTCAGCTTCTCTGTTCAGCTTCTCTGTGTTCAGCTTCTCTGTTCAGCTTCTCTGTGTTCAGCTTCTCTGTGTTCAGCTTCTCTGTTCAGCTTCTCTGTGTTCAGCTTCTCTGTGTTCAGCTTCTCTGTGTTCAGCTTCTCTGTTCAGCTTCTCTGTGTTCAGCTTCTCTGTGTTCAGCTTCTCTGTTCAGCTTCTCTCTGTTCAGTCTCTGTTCAGCTTCTCTGTGTTCAGCTTCTCTGTGTTCAGCTTCTCTGTGTTCAGCTTCTCTGTTCAGCTTCTCTGTTCAGCTTCTCTGTTCAGCTTCTCTGTTCAGCTTCTCTGTTCAGCTTCTCTGTGTTCAGCTTCTCTGTTCAGCTTCTCTGTGTTCAGCTTCTCTGTGTTCAGCTTCTCTCTGTTCAGCTTCTCTGTTCAGCTTCTCTCTGTTCTTCTTCTCTGTTCAGCTTCTCTGTTCAGCTTCTCTGTTCAGCTTCTCTGTGTTCAGCTTCTCTGTGTTCAGCTTCTCTGTTCAGCTTCTCTGTGTTCAGCTTCTCTCTGTTCAGCTTCTCTGTTCAGCTTCTCTGTGTTCAGCTTCTCTGTGTTCAGCTTCTCTGTTCAGCTTCTCTGTTCAGCTTCTCTGTGTTCAGCTTCTCTGTTCAGCTTCTCTGTTCAGCTTCTCTGTTCAGCTTCTCTGTTCAGCTTCTGTGTTCAGCTTCTCTGTGTTCAGCTTCTCTGTGTTCAGCTTCTCTGTTCAGCTTCTCTGTTCAGCTTCTCTGTGTTCAGCTTCTCTGTGTTCAGCTTCTCTGTCTTCAGCTTCTCTGTTCAGCTTCTCTGTTCAGCTTCTCTGTTCAGCTTCTCTGTGTTCAGCTTCTCTGTTCAGCTTCTCTGTGTTCAGCTTCTCTGTGTTCAGCTTCTCTCTGTTCAGCTTCTCTCTGTTCAGCTTCTCTGTTCAGCTTCTCTGTGTTCAGCTTCTCTCTGTTCAGCTTCTCTGTGTTCAGCTTCTCTGTGTTCAGCTTCTCTGTTCAGCTTCTCTGTGTTCAGCTTCTCTGTGTTCAGCTTCTCTGTTCAGCTTCTCTGTGTTCAGCTTCTCTGTGTTCAGCTTCTCTGTGTTCAGCTTCTCTGTTCAGCTTCTCTGTGTTCAGCTTCTCTGTGTTCAGCTTCTCTGTTCAGCTTCTCTGTTCTTCTTCTCTGTGTTCAGCTTCTCTGTGTTCAGCTTCTCTCTGTTCAGCTTCTCTGTGTTCAGCTTCTCTGTTCAGCTTCTCTGTTCAGCTTCTCTCTGTTCAGCTTCTCTGTGTTCAGCTTCTCTCTGTTCAGCTTCTCTCTGTTCTTCTTCTCTGTGTTCTTCTTCTCTCTGTTCAGCTTCTCTCTGTTCTTCTTCTCTGTGTTCAGCTTCTCTGTGTTCTTCTTCTCTGTGTTCAGCTTCTCTGTGTTCAGCTTCTCTCTGTTCAGCTTCTCTCTGTTCTTCTTCTCTGTGTTCAGCTTCTCTGTGTTCTTCTTCTCTGTGTTCTTCTTCTCTGTGTTCAGCTTCTCCGTGTTCAGCTTCTCTCTGTTCAGCTTCTCTCTGTTCAGCTTCTCTCTGTTCTTCTTCTCTGTGTTCTTCTCTGTGTTCAGCTTCTCTGTGTTCTTCTTCTCTCTGTTCAGCTTCTCTGTGTTCTTCTTCTCTCTGTTCAGCTTCTCTCTGTTCTTCTTCTCTGTGTTCAGCTTCTCTGTGTTCAGCTTCTCTGTTCAGCTTCTCTCTGTTCTTCTTCTCTCTGTTCAGCTTCTCTGTGTTCAGCTTCTCTGTTCAGCTTCTCTCTGTTCAGCTTCTCTGTGTTCTTCTTCTCTCTGTTCAGCTTCTCTGTTCTTCTTCTCTGTGTTCAGCTTCTCTGTGTTCAGCTTTTCTGTTCAGCTTCTCTCTGTTCTTCTTCTCTCTGTTCAGCTTCTCTGTGTTCAGCTTCTCTGTGTTCAGCTTCTCTGTGTTCTTCTTCTCTCTGTTCAGCTTCTCTGTGTTCAGCTTCTCTGTGTTCAGCTTCTCTGTTCAGCTTCTCTGTTCAGCTTCTCTCTGTTCAGCTTCTCTGTGTTCAGCTTCTCTGTGTTCAGCTTCTCTGTGTTCAGCTTCTCTGTGTTCAGCTTCTCTGTGTTCAGCTTCTCTGTGTTCAGCTTCTCTGTTCAGCTTCTCTGTGTTCAGCTTCTCTGTGTTCAGCTTCTCTGTGTTCAGCTTCTCTGTGTTCAGCTTCTCTGTTCAGCTTCTCTGTGTTCAGCTTCTCTGTGTTCAGCTTCTCTGTGTTCAGCTTCTCTGTTCAGCTTCTCTGTGTTCAGCTTCTCTGTTCAGCTTCTCTGTTCAGCTTCTCTGTTCAGCTTCTCTGTTCAGCTTCTCTGTGTTCAGCTTCTCTGTTCAGCTTCTCTGTGTTCAGCTTCTCTGTGTCAGCTTCTCTGTTCAGCTTCTCTGTGTTCAGCTTCTCTGTGTTCAGCTTCTCTGTGTTCAGCTTCTCTGTGTTCAGCTTCTCTCTGTTCAGCTTCTCTGTGTTCAGCTTCTCTGTGTTCAGCTTCTCTGTGTTCAGCTTCTCTCTGTTCAGCTTCTCTCTGTTCAGCTTCTCTGTTCAGCTTCTCTGTGTTCAGCTTCTCTGTGTTCAGCTTCTCTGTGTTCAGCTTCTCTCTGTTCTTCTTCTCTGTGTTCTTCTTCTCTCTGTTCTTCTTCTCTGTGTTCTTCTTCTCTCTGTTCAGCTTCTCTGTGTTCAGCTTCTCTGTTCAGCTTCTCTGTGTTCAGCTTCTCTGTTCAGCTTCTCTGTGTTCAGCTTCTCTGTTCAGCTTCTCTGTGTTCAGCTTCTCTGTTCAGCTTCTCTCTGTTCAGCTTCTCTCTGTTCAGCTTCTCTGTGTTCAGCTTCTCTGTGTTCAGCTTCTCTGTGTTCAGCTTCTCTGTTCAGCTTCTCTGTTCAGCTTCTCTGTGTTCAGCTTCTCTGTGTTCAGCTTCTCTGTGTTCAGCTTCTCTGTTCAGCTTCTCTGTGTTCAGCTTCTCTGTGTTCAGCTTCTCTCTGTTCAGCTTCTCTGTTCAGCTTCTCTGTTCAGCTTCTCTGTGTTCAGCTTCTCTGTGTTCAGCTTCTCTGTTCAGCTTCTCTGTTTCTTCTTCTCTGTTCAGTTTCACTTCTCTGTTCAGCTTCTCTCAGCTTCTCTGTTTCTTCTCTGTGTTCAGCTTCTCTGTGTTCAGCTTCTCTGTTCAGCTTCTCTGTGTTCTTCTTCTCTGTTCAGCTTCTCTGTTCAGCTTCTCTGTTCAGCTTCTCTGTTCTTCTTCTCTGTGTTCAGCTTCTCTCTGTTCAGCTTCTCTGTTCAGCTTCTCTGTTCAGCTTCTCTGTTCAGCTTCTCTGTTCAGCTTCTCTGTTCAGCTTCTCTCTGTTCTTCTTCTCTCTGTTCAGCTTCTCTCTGTTCAGCTTCTCTCTGTTCTTCTTCTCTCTGTTCAGCTTCTCTGTTCAGCTTCTCTGTGTTCAGCTTCTCTGTTCAGCTTCTCTGTGTTCAGCTTCTCTGTGTTCAGCTTCTCTGTTCAGCTTCTCTGTGTTCAGCTTCTCTGTTCTTCTTCTCTCTGTTCTTCTTCTCTCTGTTCTTCTTCTCTGTGTTCAGCTTCTCTGTGTGTGTTTAAAGCCTCGCTGTCTTTCTTTCTTCTTCTTCCCTGCAGCTGCTGATCGTTCAGCCTCTCGTTTTGCGTCTAAATAAAGTTGTGTGAGTTTGAACAGCAGCAGGTCAGCAGAGGGGTCGGAGGTTAAAAGCTTCATGGAGGATGTTTTGTGACTCGTCTGCAATCTGAAAATAAATCCTCTTCTGTCTGCTCTTCTTCTTCTGCTGCGTCTCACATCAGCTGCACACACACACACACACACACACACCACACACACACAAAACACACACACACACCACACCACACACACACACACACACACACACACACACACACACACACACACACACACACACACACAGAAAAAAGCCCCGTCTTCTTCTAGTATTTTATTTATAGTAAAGGGTTATGAAATCAATCAGCCAGCAGGTACAGAAATATGTTCTTTGAATTTCAATTGGGAATCAATGTTAGTACATACGAGGTGCTTTTAATGGTATTTCAGTTGTGAGACGCAGAAGGGAAGAAGAAGAAAAGTAGACATCGATTCCTGTTGAAAGGAACAGGTTTGCTGGCTGATTGATTTTATAACACTTTACTATAAAAATAAATATAAAATCTCTCTAAAACAACCTAGTTTTCAAAATACAGCCACTGTTTCCAAAAATATATATTTATTTTCAGCTCCAATGAAACTGCACTGTCCCAAAGCAAAAGGCAAACCGGTATAGTCCTTTGGGGGTTATTTTCTCCCTGTCGTGTGTTCTATAGGTTGTTGTGCATGTCAATGGTCTGCAGAGGCTCAAATCCCTGTGTTCCCTCTTTCTCTTTGAACTCAAACTCAAATCTGTAAAAAGTAAAGCAGAAGAGCTCAGACTTTATTCTTCATAACGGTTTAATCGCTTTAGACTTTGACTGCGGTTCAAACATCAGCTTCATCGTTTAACCAATGAAAAACACACACACACACACACACACACACACACACACAACACACAAACACACACACACACACACACACACACACCAC
>NW_022987775.1:149716-187216 GCF_902827165.1 Trematomus bernacchii
AAACACACACACACACACACACACACACACACACACACACACACACACACACACACACACACACACACAGCTGCAGCGGTGTGTGAAGGGCAGCAGTGATTTACTGTATCTGAAGGTGTTAAAGGAGGCAAGCAAATGGCTGCAGTTTGTGTGTGTGTCTGTGTGTGTGTGTGTGTGTGTGTGTGTCTGTGTGTGTGTGTCTGTGTGTGTGTGTTTTTGAGTGTGAGTGTGTGTGTGTGTCTGTGTGTGTGTGTGTCTGTGTGTGTGTGTGTGTGTGTGTCTGTGTGTGTGTGTGTCTGTGTGTGTGTGTTTTTGAGTGTGTGTCTGTGTGTTTGTGTGTGTCTGTGTGTGTGTGTTTTTGAGTGTGTGTCTGTGTGTTTGTGTGTTTGTGTGTTAAAGGGCACCCTCAAGGATTTTCTGTGTTTCCTGTGTGTAACACTGCGGTGATTTATTCCTCTGTTCGCTTTGAGCTGACAGCCTGATCCAGTATGTGTGTGTATGTGTATGTGTGTGTGTGTGTGTGTGTGTGTGTGTATGTGTATGTGTGTGTGTGTGTGTGTCCCTGCAGAGTCAGTCTGTCGTCCTTTTTGCAGCCAAACCTGCAGCTAGGATGGAAAAACCCTGGAAAAAATGAAATACTATCTCAGAGCAGAGCAGGTTCTAGGGAAAACAGAATTGTACAGAAACTGTACAACATATCTACATATGTATTATATAATTATGTCATTATAGAGATATTACTATAATACAAAAAGCTATTTACCGGTTTGCTAACATTACCAGCTGTCTTGATATCATTTTGGGTCTTTTTTTGACCATTTTCCTTTGGATGGATTGAGATGAATGTCATTCACGTTCCCCTCAGGATTATTCGAATAAAATATCAGAGAGAAATTCCTCTTTTATGAGGAACAACAACAAAAGCTGAGCCAGACTGGACCAATCATTATCAAAACTGTAACTTAATTGGTGTGATTGATATAATCACAAAGTAAACAAGTAACATTGGATCAGAAGTCATAATATTTGTTCAACCATCAATCTGGACGTTTATAAACCTGAAATAAAAACACAATTAACTTTGGAGAATGGCTTTTTCTTGCATATTACTGTGTGTGTGTGTGTGTGTGTGTGTGTGTGTGTGTGTGTGTGTAGGTTAATGCAGTTCTTATCAGCATATCTGTCAGCTGTCGACCCTCATTATGTAAATGATCACAGAGATGGTGACTAATGGCCCCTGAGACACACACACACACACACACACACACACACACACACACACACACACACACACACACACACACACACACACACACACACACACACACACACAGCTACATTAAAGGACCAGTGTAATCCCTGATGAATCACCATATTTTTGATTTATTTTTACATTTGCAGTGAGCACATGACTGGCTACGTGGCTATATAGAGGAGGGGGAGGCGAGACTGAGGGAGACTGAGCAGCTCTGCAGTCGTCTGAGTGAAATAGATGAGGAGGCTGAACAGTGTGTTAGTGTGCAGACGGACTGAACAGACCTCTGAGTGTTGACTGCATGTAAATGAATCCCAGGAGAGATCACACACACATGCATGGACACACACACACACACACACACACACACACACACACACACACACACACACACACACACACACACACACACACACACACACACACACACATCAGCACTTCCCTGTATAGTGAACACATTCATCACATCGTTGTCAGTTACTTTATATTCATTATTAACACATACAGAGAAATACGCTGAATACGACAGATGGAAACACGAGTTTGATTTCCTCTAACGTCGAATTATGTGTTTGAGGTGTGAATGACAATTTGTCAGATTAGTCTTTCCTCTGTTACATCTATATCTCTGGATTCACACTGGAACATCTTCACTTTTGGAGGAATTTCAGTTTTTTACGAAAGCAATGGATGCTGGGACTTTAGGGGGATTTCTAAAAACAAATGTATCTTTCATTCAGCTTTAATTTGACTTAATTGTGTGTGTGTGTGTGTGTGTGTGTATGTGTGTGTGTGTGTGTGTATGTGTGTGTGTGTGTGTGAACTCTCTCTGAACCGTCTGAACATCAACATGAAGATTTGTGGTTGCACTAATTACAGCCATTAGTCTTTTTTTCTGAAAATAAAGTGGACCATAAAACATGTAAAAAACGTTGATGTTAAAACCGCAGAGACGCAAACAGAGACAACGAGAGACGCCAGAAAATGAGAGACAGATAAAGACAGTGGGATGTAATTAGGGAAAAGACACAACAAGACGCAACCAAAGACAAAAAGACGCAACCAGAGACAAAAAGATGCAACCAGAGGCAACCAGACACAATAAGAGACTATGAGTGGAACAAGAGTCAACAAGATGCAACCAGAGTCAACAAGATGCAACCAGAGTCAACAAGATGCAACCAGAGTCAACAAGATGCAACCAGGGTCAACAAGATGCAACCAGGGTCAACAAGATGCAACCAGAGTCAACAAGATGCAACCAGGGTCAACAAGATGCAACCAGAGTCAACAAGATGCAACCAGAGTCAACAAGATGCAACCAGGGTCAACAAGATGCAACCAGAGTCAACAAGATGCAACCAGAGTCAACAAGATGCAACCAGGGTCAACAAGATGCAACCAGAGTCAACAAGATGCAACCAGGTCAACAAGATGCAACCAGAGTCAACAAGATGCAACCAGGGTCAACAAGATGCAACCAGAGTCAACAAGATGCAACCAGGGTCAACAAGATGCAACCAGGGTCAACAAGACACAATAAGAGACTATGAGTGGAACAAGAGTCAACAAGATGCAACCAGGGTCAACAAAATGCAACCAGGGTCAACAAGATGCAACCAGAGTCAACAAGATGCAACCAGGGTCAACAAGATGCAACCAGAGTCAACAAGATGCAACCAGAGTCAACAAGATGCAACCAGGGTCAACAAGATGCAACCAGAGTCAACAAGATGCAACCAGGGTCAACAAGATGCAACCAGAGTCAACAAGATGCAACCAGGGTCAACAAAATGCAACCAGGGTCAACAAGATGCAACCAGGGTCAACAAGATGCAACCAGAGTCAACAAGATGCAACCAGGGTCAACAAGATGCAACCAGAGTCAACAAGATGCAACCAGAGTCAACAAGATGCAACCAGGGTCAACAAGATGCAACCAGGGTCAACAAGATGCAACCAGAGTCAACAAGATGCAACCCGGGTCAACAAGATGCAACCAGGGTCAACAAGACACAATAAGAGACTATGAGTGGAACAAGAGTCAACAAGATGCAACCAGGGTCAACAAAATGCAACCAGGGTCAACAAGATGCAACCAGAGTCAACAAGATGCAACCAGGGTCAACAAGATGCAACCAGGGTCAACAAGATGCAACCAGAGTCAACAAGATGCAACCAGGGTCAACAAGATGCAACCAGAGTCAACAAGATGCAACCAGGGTCAACAAGATGCAACCAGGGTCAACAAGATGCAACCAGAGTCAACAAGATGCAACCAGGGTCAACAAAATGCAACCAGGGTCAACAAGATGCAACCAGGGTCAACAAGATGCAACCAGAGTCAACAAGATGCAACCAGAGTCAACAAGATGCAACCAGGGTCAACAAGATGCAACCAGGGTCAACAAGATGCAACCAGAGTCAACAAGATGCAACCGGGTCAACAAGATGCAACCAGGGTCAACAAGACACAATAACGAGACATGATGGAACAGAGTCAACAAGATGCAACCAGGGTCAACAAGATGCAACCAGGGTCAACAAGATGCAACCAGAGTCAACAAGATGCAACCAGGGTCAACAAGATGCAACCAAGTCAACAAGATGCAACCAGAGTCAACAAGATGCAACCAGAGTCAACAAGATGCAACCAGGGTCAACAAGATGCAACCAGGGTCAACAAGATGCAACCAGAGTCAACAAGATGCAACCAGGGTCAACAAGATGCAACCAGGGTCAACAAGATGCAACCAGAGTCAACAACATGCAACCAGGGTCAACAAGATGCAACCAGGGTCAACAAGATGCAACCAGAGTCAACAAGATGCAACCAGAGTCAACAAGATGCAACCAGGGTCAACAAAATGCAACCAGGGTCAACAAGATGCAACCAGAGTCAACAAGATGCAACCAGGGTCAACAAGATGCAACCAGGGTCAACAAGATGCAACCAGAGTCAACAAGATGCAACCAGGGTCAACAAGATGCAACCCAAGTCAACAAGATGCAACCAGGGTCAACAAGATGCAACCAGAGTCAACAAGATGCAACCAGGGTCAACAAGATGCAACCAGGGTCAACAAGATGCAACCAGGGTCAACAAGATGCAAACCAGAGGTCCAACAAGATGCAACCAGGGTCAACAAGATGCAACCAGGGTCAACAAGATGCACCCAGGGTCAAACAAGATGCAACCCAGGTCAACAAGATGCAACCAGAGTCAACAAGATGCAACCAGGGTCAACAAGATGCAACCAGGGTCAACAAGATGCAACCAGGGTCAACAAGATGCAACCAGGGTCAACAAGATGCAACCAGGGTCAACAAGATGCAACCAGGGTCAACAAGATGCAACCAGGGTCAACAAGATGCAACCCGGGTCAACAAGATGCAACCAGAGTCAAACAAGATGCAACCAGGCGGTCAACAAGATGCAACCAGGGTCAACAAGATCAACAGGGTCAACAAGATGCAACCAGGGTCAACCAAGATGCAACCAGGGTCAACAAGATGCAACCCGGGTCAACAAGATGCAACCCGGTCAACAAGATGCAACCAGGGTCAACAAGATGCAACAGGGTCAACAAGATGCAACCAGGGCAACAAGATGCAACCAGGGTCAACAAGATGCAACCAGGGTCAACAAGATGCAACCAGGGTCAACAAGATGCAACCAGGGTCAACAAGATGCAACCAGAGTCAACAAGATGCAACCAGTCAACCAGAGGCAACCAGACACAATAAGAGACTATGAGTGGAACAAGAGTCAACAAGATGCAACCAGGGTCAACAAGATGCAACCAGGGTCAACAAGATGCAACCAGAGTCAACAAGATGCAACCAGAGTCAACAAGATGCAACCCGGGTCAACAAGATGCAACCAGTCAACAAGAAGCAACCAGAGGCAACCAGACACAATAAGAGACTATGAGTGGAACAAGAGTCAACAAGATGCAACCAGAGTCAACAAGATGCAACCAGAGTCAACAAGACGCAACCAAAGACAACAAATCTCAATGGGAGACAGGATACAATAGAAAAGAGACGAGAGACAAATACAGAAATAGAGATGTAATAAAGACAACAGGCCTTAACGAAATACAAGATACAAGATACTACCATGCGTTTGTACCACATGACTTCATACTTTGAATGATTTGAATGTGTTGGTACATTTATTTTGAAGATTAAAACGTGTTTTGGAGTAATTGTTGTTTTTAAATGTATAACCAAAGCTTTGTGGATGTTTTCTATCACATATTGTATATGTTCTGAACAGATATCAATGAGACAAACTGTTTAAAAAAAAGGATTAAAACTAAAACTAACATGGTAAACATCAGCATTCATGTTAGCTAGACTCTCAGGCTTGTTTAGCCTCGCTGCTGGTGTGGATAAATAGTGAGATCAGAAATATGCAGATAAAACGATTTCACACCGGGGTCACGCTCAGGAGAACGTGAAGCAGCTTAACACACAAACACAAATATCTTGTGATCGGGCTGAGCAGCAGGGAGACGGGTTATTACTGGATGGAGAAAACCCTCTGCAGGCTGTCAGGATTCAGGATTTGAGGTCAGAGGAAACAGATGAACCCAGATCAAAGCCACGTTAATGTCAAAGTCCACATTTAATGAAGCGTAAAAAGGTTAAGCACCGGTATTGGCATACAGAGAAATGATATAAACACTCACATCCGTAACAGTCATTTACAGTTGCATATATGGTCATTTACAGGAGTATCAGTGTGTAACAGCTCACAAGGACTGTGAAGTTTCACTTTTGGTTGAAGGTTTTTGGCTGTTAAGGTTTAAATATAAAGTTTTTACAGATAGAATCCACAAGTCATAAAAAGCTCAAAATAGCTCACAACAAAGAGACAGGACATGACAGCTGGAAAGAAGCTTTCTGTGGCTTTTTAAAGCTTTGTTGAAGTTGTTTATATCTGGAACATGTAAGCTCTGGACCAAAATAGACGTGAACAATGACTTAAAAGAGCTTTAAGCAAATTAGCATGGGCTTGCTGCTAGTTTTATATGTAAAGCTGTGGCATTTTATTTTTTTCTGCTATTCGGAGAGTCAGATGAGAAGATGGATATCAGTTTTATTTATGCCTGTTTAGCCTAGCTTAGCACAAAGACTGGAAGCAGAGGGGAACTGTTAGCTTAGCTATATCAGAGTGTATTTATGCCCCAAGGTCCTTTGTTCCCAAGCGTATGTCACCCTAACAAGATCTTTTAAAGTGACATAAAGTGTAGTTATTAAACCACAAAATACAATGGGACCGCCAAGCATTAAAGTCATGTCACAAAAACAGCATGTAGCTAAAAGCTAGCTGATGTTAATTTAAATGCATCATACACTTTAATTTGACTGTTCAATTATATTTCAAATACCTCCTATCCCTTACTTCCATGCTAATCCTTAAACTGTCAGTTGGAGATTGAACATGTTAGCTTGCTAGCTAAAGAAGTAGCTCACAGATAGATAACATTTCAACAAATAGATTTAACAAATAGCTTCAATGCTAACTGCTGCTTAAAACACAGTGTCTACATTCCACATTTTTATTTTTAAACCTTTTAATAATATGTAAATCATAAGATAGATTCCTTCTCTTTTGATGAAGCTAGGCTAACAGTTTCCCCCTGCTATAAGTGTTTGAGCTCCTCTAGGCTAAGGACACTCTGGTATGCACTCGTTAGCTAGAAACAGCTATCATAACATATGCTAGATGTTGTAGGTAGCTGATGTTAATTTGGCTTATATTTTCACCAACCCATGTAGTTATGCAAACACCTAACAAAACACCTAATATTATGATTGAGCTAGCTGTTGTATAGCTAAGCTAAGCTAACCACATTCTGAAGTGATCTCTAGGAGACACAAAGATGATATTTATCTGAAACATCCGAGTCTTATTTGAGAGATATGAAACAATTTGTTTTACTCTTAATGGAAGCTATATAAAATAAATTGTTATAAAAAGATATATGAACATTGTGTTGGTAAAAAGGCATCAAACTGGCTAAAACCAGGCTACGTTAGGTTGGTTTTGACATCCAGTTGACCTATAATGTAGGTCTTGACAGTCTTTCATTGACTTTATTGTTGCAGATTTTATGAATGTCCACAAACATATTTTGATATTGACAAAAACAAAAAAAGGTAGGAACAATCCACATGTATGTCCAAGGCATTCGAACCAAGAGGTATTTTTGCTTACATTAGGTGTCAGTAGCCTATGCAGAGAAACAGTTCATTTCACTGATCTGAAAGCAGGATTCTCACACAACCAGACATAGAAGATTTTACCACAATTGTTATAATGCAAAACCATAATAAATGTGGGCAACAGTGGTGAAAGTGTCATCTTTAGTGTATAAATGTTATATAAACTGCTGTTTGGCCAGCTGTCATTCGGTACCATGCCTGGTATCCTAAAGCAAATATATTAGGTTTTAAATAGCTTTCATCAAAAAATTAACATCGTAAATCATGACTGTGAAAAAAAAGAGAAGCATTTACAGACGTTTGGCGTGCCGTGTAGGTACGCCACAACAAAGGGAAAAGTTCATGTTATAATAAATACAAAACAAAGCTACACACAAATGACAGATTAACGATGGTACACCGGTCGTCCTGTCTGCTGACAGTTTGTCTCAAAGTGCAGGAAATAGGGAGATAACTGTAGCAAGGAACAACCTCAACACGAAGTAGGAACATCTGAAGAACCTTCTGAAGAACCTTCTGGACAACTTTCTGAAGAACCTTCTGGAGACGTTTTGAGAACCATGTGGGACCCCCTAAAATCACTTTCCAACTTTCCAATAAACTCTCTGAAAACCTGACTACAGCCCCTCTTATTACATTAAGCCTCAGTATGCTTGTTCCAAAAAGCTTTTTGGACTGTCCAAAAATGAGATCAGTGTGTGGCCCCCTATTATTATTATTTGGCCTATTTTCATGGCCTCAAGACTATAAAACCCTCGGGCTTGGGGGGCTCTCCAAAACCATTTTTTTTTTAGAGATCTCAATAACTTACCAGTATTTCTGAACTGGGATATTTTGTTGCAGGGGAGATATCAAAGAAACCTTGGGAAGCAGTAGAAGGGAACTTTGACAACAGATACAAAATACTCTGGCTGCAGACTACTCAGTTTGAAGCAGACAGAAAACCTTGATTTCTCTTCTTTAGGGGGCCAGGGTCACCCCGGCTGAGGGCCAGGGTCATCCCGGCTGAGGGCCTTGTTTGGCCAGGAAAGATGGAGGAAAGTGAAGGCAGACAATTTAATTGGCTAAATCCAAAACTCCAAACCAACCCTTCACCTTTTTCAAAATATGTAGTTCCCCAAAAGCATCTAATGCTCCTTAAATCCTGAATGCAGGATAATGTAAGTGATACTTGTTTACTGTTTTGGCTGCCATGTTGATTTGTTTGATGTGGGAACTTATAAGTTCACACTACTTGGCGCCTTCAGATGTTTGGTGTTATTTGTGTTTACCCACAGACTATGTGAACAACCCAGTGCTGTGGTATGAGGGGTGGGTAACTGAAACCCCACATGATCTGCATGATGGTACATTTAGACACAGGAAGTTAATAAGGCTATGTGGTTGCAGATCAAGTAGCTTATGTAACTTTTGCAAGGTTACTGACAAACTAAAGGATACACCAAACCGTGTTCCCTTTTTGCATTTAGGAATCATACCAAAGAACACAAGAAGAAATGGCAACAGAGGAAACGTATCTCTCACCTGCGATTACCACAATACTGGGTTGTTCAGATGGACTCGACTGGTTAACAGTAAAGGCTGTGTTAGAAGGAATCAAATGTACCTTCTTAAAAGCTAAACAGGATATGAGCAAATTAAGAAAAAAGCACTTTTGTTTTCTTGTTTGTTGACGTAAACAAAAGGTCACAAGTTTTTACAAATATTGATTACTAGTTTGGCGTAGTCCCTCAGGCAAAAGAGGCTTGGCGATGGTTTAAATGTAAGTATAGAAAAGTGTTTTTCCATTTTGTAAATGCAGCACTTGTCCATCCACAGTCTGCTTTTCCATCAGGTCTGCTCCACAATTGGGTTTGGTTCAAGTATGCTAGATGTAGGAGCCGAAATCCAATATAGCCCGTTTTTTAGTTGTACCATTATTGTTTGTTTATACCACTTTAATTTGTAATTGTTTAGCCTTTCCGTGAATTGTCACATGGGTGTGGTTTTGAACAGCTGCTGACTCAAACGGTGGTCATGAGTTTGAGAGAACCCGACCTGAACCTCAAGATCTTCTTCTTCAGGTTTCGAGAAGCTTTGATCTTGACGAAGGCCTTTGCCTGAGCTGGAGTCATTTCCTGCCCCGCCACCCTGGCCCCAGTTGCTCCTAACTGGTTCCTCCCTCTTCCCATCCCCCCTGCACCACCTCCTCCACTCTCCTCAGTGTCACTCGTGGTGGTGCTCTCCTCGATGTATTCCTCTTCACTGGACTCACTGTCTCCAAAGCGGTTTGTGGTGTAGTTGGACCTCTCATCCTCACTGGTGTCGACGATGGTGGAGTGAAACAGCGACGCACACTCGGCCGAATACTCAGAGTCACTTCTCGCCACATAGGAGTACGGGCTGCTCACCTGTCCAGCAGAGGGGAGGTAAACATTGGCCGCGGATTGGTTCAACAACTCCTTTCTCTGACGTCGCTGAGCACGCCTGAACGCCTCGTCGTACTGAAGCTCCATGATCGCACGTAATCGCCGGTAATCGTTCCGTTTGTGTTTGGGTTTGGCGACCACCGCAACCTGGTCCCGTCCTTGATGATGATGATGGTGGTGACCATGATGTCTGGATGCACCTGACCGCACACTGCCAAGAGTGGATGTGTCGTGTTTGTCCAAAACTCGGCCTTCTGGGATGGAGGCAGGGAGGCGTTTGATCCTGGAGGAGTTCATCCCATGAGAACCGCCAGGTGCCCTCTTAGAGACTTTAATGTTGATGGACGCTCCGTCTTCCAACAGCCGGTACTTTTTAGACCTGTGATGGGATTTATCACCTCTTCTTTCTGACTTATGCTCATTGTGTTCAGAGGTCCGACTCGTCTTCATCGTGGTGGTGGTGGTCTTCACCTTGACACTCTTGACATTCTTGCTGCTACTCTTACGGTGCTTGACATTCTGACCCTGGCTGGAAAAGTACTTAGCGTTGTGACCTCCTCCTGCTTCTTCTTCCGCTTCATCCTGACTGTGGGAGGAGGGAACTAGACAGGCTACCTCTGACCTTTCAACCTTCTCCGTCTGGACGTTTTGAAGAGGCTTTGGGCTGTTCTTGGGAGTAGCTGAAGAAGTTTTAATAACTGCTGGCGATTTAGGGAGCAGGTCCTGGTCGGGAAAGTAACATGGCTGCTGGGTTTCTTTGGGAGAGGAGTTAGCTTTGGGAATACCCAGCTCCCTGAAGTCTTTAGGCAGAGTAGAAACAGCTGAGGGAGGAAGAAGTCCTTTGCTTTTCTGTTTCAGCAGACTGTTAGTGCTTGTATCAATGTGAGTGACAGAAGAGCCATTTTGGATGCAAATACTATGAGTAGAGCTGTTCTGGTTTTCTGCCAGGTCACTGTTCATCTTGAAGCCATTTTGCATCGTTTCGACGCTGACTTCAGGGAAGACATTCTGCGTTTCCTCCTCAGGTTTACTTTCCACAGACCACTGCCTCTGAGGAGACCAGCTTTCCGCTGAGGCGCCTCCAGCCGGCAAGGAGGGCCTGAATTCAGACCCCCTTAGAGTCCCAAAACCGAACCCAGACACCTGCCTCACACAGAGACTGGCCTGCCTCAGGATGCTCTTTGACGGGTCAGTGCTGATGCTGGTTCTGGGTCTGCTGGTCCTGACGGGAAGGGCCCTCCGCTGAAGCAGACTGAAGATATAGCTGTCCAGGCGCTTAAGGGAAGGAGTTTGGGAGGAAAAGGTTGCCGGCCAAGAGGAGCTCTGAGATACAAGAGGAGCTGAAACAGAAGCAGAAAGAGGGGAAGGCTCCAGTTTCAGTCCTTCAACACCAGCCTCAACGCTTCTTACAGACCCGTCGTCTCTGATTGGACCCAACATCTGTATAAAGACGGGGCTCTGGACAGCCACGGCGTGAAGAGGGCTTGGGTAGCGGTAAACTTCGCTGCCATTCTTTGCCACCAAGTCACAGTGGTATTTAGACTGGGAGTCACATGAGGCCACTGAAGAAAGAGGATCCAGGGTGACCGGGTGAGGAGCCGAGAGCGAGCGACGGACGGTACCGGAAAAGGACGAGTCGTCACGAAGTCCTCCAACCAAACCATCACACTCCAAACAGCTGGCCCGTTCATCTAAAAAAGGAGAACGAGAAAGAATTTCACATTATAAATCAAAGCCAGACACAGCTGCAGATTCAGGATATGCACAGTTGTTATTTGAAGTCTTTGGATGGCGGAGGAGGATTCAAGATTCAAAGGCTTTATTGTCACTTGCATATTACGTCAAGTCTCCTTCAACAACACAACATCATATATATAAGACCCTAAACCAACACAACACATTTAAAAACCAATACAAATAGTGCGTAGGAATGAAATTAAGATGAAGTTGCAAGACCAATGTTGGAGTAGTGCGGGGGAAGTGAATGATATACATGAGAATACAATCAGGTAAATGTTGTAGAAGATGTTGAAAGTGACCAAGTACATGCAGGAGTCTATATACATGTAAATAGAATAAGATAAACAAGAACAGCGGTAGAACTAAATAAATAGTGGGCTGCAAACAGATGAACACTATAGGAATGAACAGCTGTAAACCACACGACTAACAATTTGCAGTTTCAAACATAAACAGTCTAAATGGATCTAAATTTGTTTTGCGCTGCACTGTTTCCTAATGTCAACAGCTGACAGGAAGCTGACGCTGCCCAGAGCTCTTTCCCTCTCTGATGAAACGCTCTGTTGAACGCCGTAATGACCCTGTTTGGATCGGCTGCATTAGTAAGTGGAACATTCTTTCCTGTGGAGACAGTGTGCCGTGAAATGTTAACTCTCCATGTTCACCGCTGTTCCTGGATATGAAATTAAACTCATATATGGGTTATAACAGAGAGAGAGAGAGCGGTGGGTGGGGGGTTAGGGGGAGGTATTGCATTACACTGTAGGGACTGCAACCACCATTTATCCCCAATTTGGTAGAATTTATTCTTGGCTCGCATTTTTGCAAATGTCAGCTGAAACAGTGAGCAGTAAATGGCCAGTGCAAAACCAATGTAACATTGGCAAGAGCGCGCTAATGGTGATCCATCATCAGGAGACAACACATGTGACTGTGTGTCCTGAGGAGAGACACCAACAGTTTTACAGCTGTGTCAACTTTCCACCGTCAGATTAATCAGCGACGGCATCAATCACGGTCATTTCTTGACAACATTGAATCAAACCCACATTTTCCGGTTTTGTTCAAGAAATAAGAACTTCATTTCATTTCATTAATACTTCACTGAGGCTCCCAAGTAGATTGAAAGTATTCTTAAAATGCATTTTAATGTTCCAGATTATGTTCATATACATGTGTTTTCTAGCAGACCAGGCAGCTGTGCAGGAGTTGAACATGCATTCAGTCCTTCAGGATCTTATCTGTGTGCTTTGGGTTCATGTTATCAGATCATCCAAAACAGATGTTTGAGAATGAACCGAGCCTCATTACTGCAGAAAGTAGATCCACAGCTGCTGCAGGAAGTTAGAAATCCTCCTGCAGAGACCGACAGATCTCATTCATCCACACTGTTGACTGTGTGTGTGTGTGTGTGTGTGTGTGTGTGTGTGTGTGTGTGTGTGTGTGTGTGTGTGTGTCAGGTGTTGGCAGGCTAGTGTTGGAGTCGTATTCGGAAGTGTGACAGTTTGAGCCTTCAGCGGGGAAACAGCTGCCAGATGTTTTGTCACACACACACACACACACACACACACACACACACACACACACACACACACACACACACACACACACACACACACACACACACACACACACACACACACACACACACACACACACACACACACACACACACACACACACACACACACACACACACACACACACACACACACACACACAACACACACACACACACACACACACACACAACACACCACACACACACACACACACACACACACACACACACACACACACACACACACACACACACACACACACACACACACACACACACACACACACACACACACAATCTGTTTTAAACTTGATTCAATATTTCAGATTTTTATTTTGAAGGCGCAACACGATGGTGTGTGAGGGAATGTGTGTGTGTTTGTTTACACAACAAAGTGACCAAAAGGAGCAGAACGACCACAAGTGACATCTAACAGCAGAAGGAGGAGGAGGAAGAGGAGGAGGAAGAGGAGGAGGAGGAGGAAGAGGAAGACTTGTACCTGCAGAAATGAGACGTCCATCAGCTTCAGCCATCGAGCAGAAACACTCGCTGAAGACCGAGTTAGACGAGTTAGAAAGAGAGCCGGACGCCCCGTCGCTTAACTCGTAGAAACCTGAGAAGAGAATAGAGACACAGAGAATAGAGACACAGAGAATAGACACAGAGAATAGAGACACAGAGAATAGAGACACAGAGAATAGAGACACAGAGAATAGACACAGAGAATAGAGACACAGAGAATAGAGACACAGAGAATAGAGACACAGAGAATAGAGACACAGAGAATAGAGACAGAGAGAATAGAGACACAGAGAATAGACACAGAGAATAGAGACACAGAGAATAGACACAGAGAATAGAGACACAGAGAATAGACACAGAGAATAGACACAGAGAATAGAGACACAGAGAATAGAGACACAGAGAATAGAGACACAGAGAATAGAGACAGAGAATAGAGACACAGAGAATAGAGACACAGAGAATAGAGACACAGAGAATAGAGACAGAGAATAGAGACACAGAGAATAGAGACACAGAGAATAGACACAGAGAATAGAGACACAGAGAATAGAGACAGAGAATAGAGACACAGAGAATAGAGACACAGAGAATAGAGACACAGAGAATAGAGACACAGAGAATAGAGACACAGAGAATAGAGACACAGAGAAGAGACACAGAGAATAGAGACACAGAGAATAGAGACACAGAGAATAGAGACACAGAGAATAGAGACAGAGAGAATAGAGACAGAGAGAATAGAGACACAGAGAATAGAGACACAGAGAATAGAGACAGAGAATAGAGACACAGAGAATAGAGACACAGAGAATAGAGACACAGAGAATAGAGACACAGAGAATAGAGACAGAGAATAGAGACACAGAGAATAGAGACAGAGAATAGCGACAAGAGAATCAGAGACACAGAGAATAGACACAGAGAATAGAGACACAGAGAATAGAGACAGAGAATAGAAGATCACAAGAGAAAGAGAATAGAGACACAGAGAATAGACACAGAGAATAGAGACACAGAGAATAGAGACACAGAGAATAGAGACACAGAGAATAGAGACAGAGAATAGAGACACAGAGAATAGAGACACAGAGAATAGAGACAGAGAATAGAGACACAGAGAATAGAGACAGAGAGAATAGAGACACAGAGAATAGAGGACACAGAGAATAGAGACACAGAGAATAGAGACACAGAGAGATAAGACACAGATGAATAGTTAGGACACAGAGAATAGAGACAGAGAGAATAGAGACAGAGAGAATAGAGACACAGAGAATAGAGACACAGAGAATAGAGACACAGAGAATAGAGACACAGAGAGAATAGACACAGAGAATAGAGACACAGAGAGAATAGACACAGAGAATAGAGACACAGAGAATAGAGACAGAGAGAATAGAGACACAGAGAATAGAGACAGAGAGAATAGAGACAATAGAGATAGACACAGAGTAGAACAGAGACACCCGAAGAGAACTAGAGACACAGAGAATAGAGACACAGAGAATAGACACAGAGAGAATAGAGACACAGAGAATAGAGACACAGAATAGAGACACAGAGAGAACAGAGACACAGAGAATAGAGACACAGAGAATAGACACAGAGAGAATAGACACAGAGAATAGAGACACAGAGAATAGAGACACAGAATAGAGACACAGAGAGAACAGAGACACAGAGAATAGAGACACAGAGAATAGACACAGAGAGAATAGACACAGAGAATAGAGACACAGAGAATAGACACAGAGAGAATAGAGACACAGAGAATAGAGACACAGAGAATAGAGACACAGAGAATAGAGACACAGAGAATAGAGACACAGAGAGAATAGACACAGAGAATAGAGACACAGAGAATAGAGACACAGAGAATAGAGACACAGAGAATAGAGACACAGAGAATAGAGACACAGAGAATAGAGACACAGAGAGAATAGAGACACAGAGAATAGAGACACAGAGAATAGAGACAGAGAGAATAGAGACACAGAGAATAGAGACAGAGAGAATAGAGACACAGAGAGAATAGAGACACAGAGAGAACAGAGACACAGAGAATAGAGACACAGAGAGAATAGACACAGAGAATAGAGACACAGAGAATAGAGACACAGAATAGAGACACAGAGAACAGAGACACAGAGAGAATAGAGACACAGAGAATAGAGACACAGAGAATAGAGACAGAGAGAATAGAGACAGAGAGAATAGAGACACAGAGAGAATAGAGACACAGAGAGAATAGAGACACAGAGAATAGAGACACAGAGAATAGAGACACAGAGAGAATAGAGACAGAGAGAATAGAGACACAGAGAATAGAGACAGAGAGAATAGAGACACAGAGAGAATAGAGACACAGAGAATAGAGACAGAGAGAATAGAGACACAGAGAGAATAGAGACACAGAGAATAGAGACACAGAGAATAGAGACACAGAGAATAGAGACAGAGAATAGAGACACAGAGAATAGACACAGAGAATAGAGACACAGAGAATAGACACAGAGAATAGAGACACAGAGAATAGAGACACAGAGAGAATAGAGACAGAGAATAGAGACACAGAGAGAATAGAGACAGAGAGAATAGAGACACAGAGAGAATAGAGACAGAGAATAGAGACACAGAGAATAGAGACACAGAGAGAATAGAGACAGAGAATAGAGACACAGAGAGAGACAGACAGACGGAGAAAAGGAGGGTCAGCAAAGATTCGTCTGTACGCAGATGATACAGGTCTCTATACACTTTGAGCTTTGACCTAATAATCATTCTTTATCAACTAGAACAAAAACTTCTTTAATTGAATGTATATCTATTTTGTTAAAAGGATGATAAAGCTGGCTACACACCAACCCGATTTTGGGAGTCAGAGGCAGTCGGGCATTCGCGGCGCCCTACTCAGGTTGGTGTGTCCCGCACCGCCGCCTCTTTACGGCACCTTTTCACACCTCCCGATGCCTCCCTAACCTGCGGCCGATTCAACATGTTGAATCGGCCGCGGGAGGTCAGAGAAAGTCGGCCCAAGCAATCACTCTGATTGGCTGTTCACACTACCGCTGCCTGCTGGTAAGGACAGTTATTGCCACTCGTCGACTGAAGTATTTGCGGTGTGTTCGTAGGCGGGCGGCGTAGCGGGCGGTGTAGCCGACGCAGGCGGCGTAGCTGACGTAAAAGTCGGGACGCCTTCGGTACGCGTTCTTTGGTCTCAGGTGGGTGTGGAGCGGCCTTAACATAACTTTTCAAACACCAGACTTAACTGGTCGATGAAAGTTCTCTTCATACTAAAACTTTTTTAATTAGCTTTGCATACTCACAATCAATTACAAGTATAATGTTGATTTGATGAAATTATAATGATCTTCTTATTGTTTTTATTCTCAACAGACACTAGATGATACAATACCAAAAACCTACACTACACAAAACATAGTAGATTATACGGAAGGCGATTAGGGCCACGTGAACGCTTTTACTTGAGATTTCACCAAAGGTTATTTCTACGTTTTTTTAAAATTTGTTATAATTTTGAGATTTTCAAATAAAAACGGTTGAAATTCTGACTTTTATCAGAATTCTCTGCGTCTTTCTCAGAATTCTGACTTTAATCTCAATTCTTTTTTTGTTAGTACCTGAGCTGGGTCTGCTGTCATTCTCCAGCTGGTCATGTGACGCCTCCGTGTCCAATCGCAGGTCACTAATCTGTCGGTCCAGCTCCTGCAGCTGAGTGATGAGTCCGGCGTCCCTCCTCCGCAAACAGTTCTAAAAAGACACAATAAAACATAATTACTCATCATTTCATCTCTCCGTTTCCTGCTCCACATTTCAGAGGGGGATAAAAATGTTATTTTTTCTCGAAACAAACACCTGACAGAGTCCGTATCCCAGAGGAGACGAGAGGAAACACAAACCAGAACAAACAGAGTGACTCGATTTACACTGAAAATATGGTTTAAGGCCAATAAAAAGAGAGTGAAGACAGACATCAACTAGGAACAGCTTGAAGCGTCTGAAGTGGCCCTTTTCAGATTTGGAGAGGTTTCCCTTTCCTGTAGTGGGGAAAGCATGGACACATGTGAACCTGAAAGGGAGCAGAAGAGACCCTTTAATACGATCTGGTTTTGTGGGTTTTCGGTATGTCATGTCTTAATTGTGGGTCTTTGTATTGAATAATTATTTTACTGTTGACATTAAAATATATTAAAGGTCCCCTATTAAACTGTTTTTCATCAATATATCACAGGTCTCAGATATATCCAGAGCCTGTCTCTGATTGGCTGAAACACCAAACAGATCATTGCAGCATTACCCATAATCCCCTCTGTTTCAGCCCTGTTTCCAAAGTGCTGATTCTCTGTCTGTTACTTTAGATGAAAATAAGGAGCCCCTCCCCACGCCCCTCTGAGAGACATTTGGTTACAAAGAACTCAATGGTGCTCTAGGAGGAGATTCAGGTGATAAGGGGGGGGGGGTTACCTTGGTTGCTGATTGGCTAATGGTTACACAAGACAAAACATCGTTATGACATCATCAAGTGGCCAAAATCTGATCAGTTCATTTTCAGACAGGTTTTTATAGAAATGGATCAAAAAGAGAGAGAATCTTTGTTCCTGAAACTTTAGAGTCTCTTTCCACAGAGGGGACACATGTTGATGAAGAAGAGACATGAAGAAGAGGGGACACATGTTGATGAAGAAGAGACATGAAGAAGAGGGGACACATGTTGATGTAGAAGAGACATGAAGAAGAGGGGACACATGTTGATGAAGAAGAGACATGAAGAAGAGGGGACACATGTTGATGTAGAAGAGACATGAAGAAGAGGGGACACGTGTTGATGAAGAAGAGACATGAAGAAGAGGGGACACATGTTGATGTAGAAGAGACATGAAGAAGAGGGGACACATGTTGATGAAGAAGAGACATGAAGAAGAGGGGACACATGTTGATGAAGAAGAGACATGAAGAAGAGGGGACACATGTTGATGTAGAAGAGACATGAAGAAGAGGGGACACATGTTGATGAAGAAGAGACATGAAGAAGAGGGGACACATGTTGATGTAGAAGAGACATGAAGAAGAGGGGACACATGTTGATGAAGAAGAGACATGAAGAAGAGGGGACACAAGTTGATGAAGAAGAGACATGAAGAAGAGGGGACACATGTTGATGAAGAAGAGACATGAAGAAGAGGGGACACATGTTGATGTAGAAGAGACATGAAGAAGAGGGGACACATGTTGATGTAGAAGAGACATGAAGAAGAGGGGACACATGTTGATGTAGAAGAGACATGAAGAAGAGGGGACACATGTTGATGAAGAGGAGACATGAAGAAGAGGGGACACATGTTGATGAAGAGGAGACATGAAGAAGAGGGTTTTGCCTAACAGGTGACCTTTGAACTGTTCACCACATGTTTCTGTCCTCAGCTGCGCGGTCGACTCAAAGCTGAATCTCTCGACCTGACGTCAGACTGAATCTGAAGAGCTGCTTTGATGTGAAACTCAGAATCACTTTTTAAAATAAACGCTGACAGAAGTCCAGAGCGCTCGTCCTGAACTCTTTTCCCTCTTTCTTCTTTCCTCTCCGAACATCTGGATGCTGTCTCTGAGCCCGGAGCAGCAGATGAGTATCTGACAGCAGAGGTCAGAGGTCACAGGAGCTACACTACCGACGCAGCTAATAACCCTGAACACAGCGATGATGATGACGAGCTGCTTCATCATCATCACTCAGACACTTCATCCTGTTGGGCAGATGTTTGAACAGGAACTCTCTGATCTCAGATGTGATGTTTTTGTCCCAGTTTCTCATTATTTGTGTTGAACCTTTACTTTAAAGATTTAAAGGCTTTGTTGTCATATGTACAAAAGAAACAAATGCAGAAATAACTACCTTTATAGATCAAATTAAAAAAATGTAAATCCTGTACATTGGAAGTAAAGTATTACCTGAACTAAAACGTCTCACGAAATAGAAATAATAATACAAAAAAGGGGTTAGGGTTAACAAAAGTTCCCAGGCTCCTCCGACAATGCAAACAAATAGAAAATAGTGCGATAATGAATGGCGCAAGTTAAATGCGGAAAAAAGTAAACTATATACTTGTAAAATAAAAAAGGATAACATAAAAACAGATTGTCAAATGAAATGGAATAAAACATGTGAATAATATGAAAACATTTCTTATTGTGGACCCCGCAAACTCTGCTTCAGTTTGCACAGCTCTCCACTTTAAGCTTTCCAATACTTTTCTTGTTCTTTTTGTATATTCATAATACTAATCATTTTTTACAAACGTTCTATTTTTGGTCCTTTTTATAACAATGTATTTTCTCCTACTGTGTTTATGTGTGCACTTAAACCACTGGAGCTTACTGTGTTTATGTGTGCACTTAAACCACTGGAGCTTACTGTGTTTATGTGTGCACTTAAACCACTGGAGCTTTCCCTTGTATGTATAAACCTGTAGTCGGTAATGAACCTGATTCTGATTCTGATAAATATGTAGACTGTTAACAAAAAATATCCTGTGAGAAAGAATCCATCCCAGTCAGAAGTTATGTTGTCTATTTGCAGAGGCATTTGGAGACCCTCCCTGTGGGACCCTCTGTATATTCTGGGCGTACAATTATCACCGACATGTGCGGTATGTGATTTGATCTGGAGAGCCGCCAACACACAGAGCAGGAGGAGAGAAGCAGCTCCTGCTGACAGACGGATCCACAGACAGCTGATAACTGACCGCACATTATCAACGACTTTAAAGAGGCCCTGCTTTCCCTTTCCTGGAGTGTGCTATAGGTTTTAGAGAGGACTCTTTAAAGTAGAGACACTACATACTGATATACACCTGAACATCAGCAGGAGAGGACTCTTTAAAGTAGAGACACTACATACTGATATACACCTGAACATCAGCAGGAGAGGACTCTTTAAAGTAGAGACACTACATACTGATATAAACCTGAACATCAGCAGGAGAGGACTCTTTAAAGTAGAGATACTACATACTGATATACACCTGAACATCAGCAGGAGAGGACTCTTTAAAGTAGAGACACTACATACTGATATACACCTGAACATCAGCAGGAGAGGACTCTTTAAAGTAGAGACACTACACACTGATATACACCTGAACATCAGCAGGAGAGGACTCTTTAAAGTAGAGACACTAAATACTGATATACACCTGAACATCAGCAGGAGAGGACTCTTTAAAGTAGAGACACTAAATACTGATATACACCTGAACATCAGCAGGAGAGGACTCTTTAAAGTAGAGACACTACATACTGATATACACCTGAACATCAGCAGGAGAGGACTCTTTAAAGTAGAGACACTACATACTGATATACACCTGAACATCAGCAGGAGAGGACTCTTTTAAAGTAGAGACACTACATACTGATATACACCTGAACATCAGCAGGAGAGGACTCTTTAAAGTAGAGACACTACATACTGATATACACCTGAACATCAGCAGGAGAGGACTCTTTAAAGTAGAGACTCTACATACTGATATACACCTGAACATCAGCAGGAGAGGACTCTTTAAAGTAGAGACATTACATACTGATATACACCTGAACATCAGCAGGAGAGGACTCTTTAAAGTAGAGACACTACATACTGATATACACCTGAACATCAGCAGGAGAGGACTCTTTAAAGTAGAGACACTACATACTGATATACACCTGAACATCAGCAGGAGAGGACTCTTTAAAGTAGAGACACTACATACTGATATACACCTGAACATCAGCAGGAGAGGACTCTTTAAAGTAGAGACACTACATACTGATATACACCTGAACATCAGCAGGAGAGGACTCTTTAAAGTAGAGACACTACATACTGATATACACCTGAACATCAGCAGGAGAGGACTCTTTAAAGTAGAGACACTACATACTGATATACACCTGAACATCAGCATGAGAGGACTCTTTAAGTAGAGACACTACATACTGATATACACCTGAACATCAGCAGGAGAGGACTCTTTAAAGTAGAGACACTAGATACTGATATACACCTGAACATCAGCAGGAGAGGACTCTTTAAAGTAGAGACACTACATACTGATATACACCTGAACATCAGCAGGAGAGGACTCTTTAAAGTAGAGACACTACATACTGATATACACCTGAACATCAGCATGAGAGGACTCTTTAAAGTAGAGACACTAAATACTGATATACACCTGAACATCAGCAGGAGAGGACTCTTTAAAGTAGAGACACTAGATACTGATATACACCTGAACATCAGCAGGAGAGGACTCTTTAAAGTAGAGACACTACATACTGATATACACCAATTGGCATAAAGTACTCAGAGTACTACAGTACATACACATAATGCAGGAAATCTGGAAACCCTAATGCGGTGATTTTGATTTAAAAAACACGCTATAAATCAGCTGTAGGTTGAAGTTATAACTAGAAACGCAGATGGTATGCTTCTTTACCATCTGATGACTCGCTGACACAACGCTGCTTATTTCAGGAAACACACACAGACACACACTTCAGATAGAAAGCATGCGGGTAATGCAGTCATGTGCTGCATTCCTGTGACGGCGCAGCAGAAACAAACTGCTGCTGATCTCTGACGCTCCTCTGCTCCCAAACAAACATCCCATCAATAACTGATTAACTGGAACCATAACAAAAAATACATTCTGCACACTTCTCTCCTCTAAGTGGGAAAAACCAGCAGACAGCCGGGCCACAGCGTCAGACATATAAACACACTTCATGTCTCAACTCTGAGTTCATTTCTTCAGAACAATCCCATCGGCAGCTTGACCCATGATCTCTGACCTCCGACCGTCCAATCAGAGGTCAGAGATCTATAAACAGATTGTTTAAGCCTCAAACAGTCAAGTCCTCTTTGACAGAGCATGATGTTCACTTTGTAAATTATGAAAGAGTCCTCTCCTGCTGATGTTCAGGTGTATATCAGTATGTAGTGTCTCTACTTTAAAGAGTCCTCTCCTGCTGATGTTCAGGTGTATATCAGTATGTAGTGTCTCTACTTTAAAGAGTCCTCTCCTGCTGATGTTCAGGTGTATATCAGTATGTAGTGTCTCTACTTTAAAGAGTCCTCTGCTGCTGATGTTCAGGTGTATATCAGTATGCAGTGTCTCTACTTTAAAGAGTCCTCTCCTGCTGATGATCAGGTGTATATCAGTATGTAGGGTCTCTACTTTAAAGAGTCCTCTCCTGCTGATGTTCAGGTGTATATCAGTATGTAGTGTCTCTACTTTAAAGAGTCCTCTCCTGCTGATGATCAGGTGTATATCAGTATGTAGGGTCTCTACTTTAAAGAGTCCTCTCCTGCTGATGTTCAGGTGTATATCAGTATGTAGTGTCTCTACTTTAAAGAGTCCTCTCCTGCTGATGTTCAGGTGTATATCAGTATGTAGTGTCTCTACTTTAAAGAGTCCTCTCCTGCTGATGTTCAGGTGTATATCAGTATGTAGTGTCTCTACTTTAAAGAGTCCTCTCCTGCTGATGTACAGGTGTATATCAGTATGTAGTGTCTCTACTTTAAAGAGTCCTCTCCTGCTGATGTTCAGGTGTATATCAGTATGTAGTGTCTCTACTTTAAAGAGTCCTCTCCTGCTGATGTTCAGGTGTATATCAGTATGTAGAGTCTCTACTTTAAATAGTCCTCTCCTGCTGATGTTCAGGTGTATATCAGTATTTAGTGTCTCTACTTTAAAGAGTCCTCTCCTGCTGATGTTCAGGTGTATATCAGTATTTAGTGTCTCTACTTTAAAGAGTCCTCTCCTGCTGATGTTCAGGTGTATATCAGTATTTAGTGTCTCTACTTTAAAGAGTCCTCTCCTGCTGATGTTCAGGTGTATATCAGTGTGTAGTGTCTCTACTTTAAAGAGTCCTCTCCTGCTGATGTTCAGGTGTATATCAGTATGTAGTGTCTCTACTTTAAAGAGTCCTCTCCTGCTGATGTTCAGGTGTATATCAGTATGTAGTGTCTCTACTTTAAAGAGTCCTCTCCTGCTGATGTTCAGGTGTATATCAGTATGTAGTGTCTCTACTTTAAAGAGTCCTCTCCTGCTGATGTTCAGGTGTATATCAGTATTTATTACATGGCTTAGTTGAATACTCGATTCTGATTGGTCAATTCAGAACACGTGACACGTTGTTAATCCAGTCCAGACAGACCGCTGTCAAGGACTTATTGACCGTTGTTAAGGACGCTCACATCTGCAGAAAGAAGTCCGGTCGATTGAACTGTTTACAGTTTGCTTTTTAAACTGGAACAAGGAAGCAGCGGAGAAGTAACGGGGCAGAAACCCTCCTTTTTACGCAGCGGTCCAGACATAGACATCAAACGGCAAAACATATTCAGTGTGCAGTTCCTTTGGCATTAGGGCAGGGATATCTAGATACTTTCCAAGGTCTGACATCATGAATTGAGCTACTTTTAAAGCAAGCAACGATGTTTTCAAATCTGTAATCAAAAAGGTCCGCAAAAACACTATCGAAGCAGTTCCTGCCGTTGCTACGTAGTTCAAACGGTGACAACGGACTATTTTTCTTAGCGGATGCATGTCATTTTAAATCAATAATACTATTTTTTAAATCAATAAAAACATTTTCTAAGTCTATAAAAGCATTTCAATTAATATTGGGAGTCATATCGTTACTTTGTTGAGAATGTGGCCGTGTAATAAGCGGGATAATGTGCAGCGACTTGATCAAGATCCCTCCGCTTCGCGTGGGGCTCCTGATCTGCCTGTTGGGTGTTCTTTTCCCCATAATGACCGCCTCGCTGCACATTATCCCTTACTTAGTGTCTCTACTGGGACATGTCTCCATGCTTTAATGTTCAAGTGTCTGGGAGAGAAACTCACAGGGATTTTAACCTTTGCAGACCATTTACATGCACTAAAACCTACAGAACAGAACATACTACAGGAATAGGACCCCTTTAATAAAGAAGAGAACATTGCCTCTAAATACTGAACTTGTAACTTGTTCTGCGTGTTGGTACCAGGTCTGCTTCTATCAATGATAACTAGAGATGTCCCGATCCGATCACGTGATCGGGGATCGGAGCCGATCACGTGATTTTCAAAAGATCGGAATCGGGAGAAAAAAATCGGGGATCGGGAATTTTTTTTTTTTTTTATAAAATATTTTTATTATTTTATTTAATGTTACAAAACAAAAATGACCATGTTCACGTCTTAAAGTCATCCTGAGGCCTTAGTTTTGGTTTAAAATTACACAACATCATGTATGTGTTGCTTCTTTTGGGCTTGTTTTCATCGACCTGGTTGCTTATTTCTCTCAAATCTGGCAACAGAGTGGGTGCAGTGTCTAATAGTAGCAGTAAGCTAACGAGAGGCTACGTTCAGCTGGTGTAACGAGAGGCTACGTTCAGCTGGTGTAACGAGAGGCTACGTTCAGCTGGTGCCTCGGGAGTCGGGACAGAGAAAATGTCAGGAGTTTGGAAGTATTATAAAATTGAAAACGAAGGCAGTGTAACAGCCAGATGCAATGTTTGCAAGGCGGAGGTTCCGCGTGGTGGAAAGAACAGAGCTACGTTCAACACGACCAATCTAATACGCCACCTGAGAAACAAACACCAACAACAACACGACGAGTACACAGCGGCCACTCAGGTAACGGCACTGAAACAACCGACACTTTCAGAGACTTTTAAAAGGAAAGAGAAACTGCCCCAGAACAGTGAAAAGGCCAAAACAATAACAGCCAAGATAGCTGAATTCATCGCGTTGGATGACCAGCCGTTATCTGTTACCTTTTTTTTCTCTTAATGCATTGCATAAAGATCGGATCGGGAAAAATCGGTATCGGCAGATTGTCAAAATCAATTGATCGGAATCGGATCGGGAGCAAAAAAAGGTGATCGGGACATCCCTAATGATAACTGATGTTTAAACAGATGACTAAAGTCCCGTTCAGAGCGTCCCCAGAATTAGCCCCGGTCTCCTGAGCTTTTCCGAGAGTGAATTCTCAGACTATGTTTGTGTCTCAGCTGCTTCGTCACGGAGCTGAAAGTCGATCTGCAGAGTTTCCAGCAGTTCGCAGGAATCTCCATTTGTTACTGCTTATAGAGAGGAGGGGGGGGGGCTAATCTGATCCAGATTCAAGTTTAGATCTGCAGCTGCAGGACGGACAGAGTCCAGAAACTAACACACAACACAAGATCCTGGAAACACAAAGAAAGAGACAGAAGAGATCAAATGGTCGGTCTGTAGAAACACAAACTAAAAACACAGCAAACATCTGAGGCTACGGAGCATTACTATTTACAATAAAAGCAGCAGATTTTTGCAAAAACAGGAACATGTGGAACATCTTTTATTATTAATAGAGTTATTTTTCACATTTCTTTTTATATATTTATTGTAAACAACTATTATTATTATTATTTTTTTTAACAGACGTTTTTGATATTTTTATTGAATTTTGTTTTTTGAAGTTAATTTTCATATTTCTAAAGTATTTCTGTCACTTGTAAACATTTATTATTATTTTATTATATTTTTTATACATTTTAAAATCTTGTAAATATTCTTTACTATTATTATTATTTTTTTATATTATTATAAAACATTTAATTGATTTTATAATAGTTTCACTTTCCTTCCGTTCTGTGTAACCCTACTTGTCTATAGACCTGTTTCTGGCGTCTGCTTTCTCTCTGAATCTGTGAGAGTTGGTAAGGTAAATATTAAAGCTCTCTCAGCTTCAAAGCTCTCCGACACACCGAGGCGTCGCAGGCCCGACGTGCTAAAAGTTGCACTTGAACGCAGCACGGAGACGACAGCTGACTCCGAGTCTCCTTAAAACATCACCGTCCGGGCGTCCACAACATTTGTCCCAAAAAAGGAAGAGACTGAATTACACCGATTGAAATGCCTAAATAGTTCACGTTGGCACAGCTCTTCTACTTTAAAGTACTTTATCTACTGTTCTCTGATATACTGCACATCGTTTTTTTTAGTAATCGAGTATTTTTTCCTTGTATGTGTAAAACTACTTGGCAATAAATCTGATTCAGACTCTGATTTAATGTAATCTAAAATGGTATAGAATTTATTGTGATACTTGTTTCAGTGTCTGACAGTCAAGATGAGCTAGCAGCTACTTAGCTTAGCATAAAGACTGGAATCAGGTGTAAACAACAACAGAAAACCACTTTGTTTGATTTCAAAATATGTGACCTACAATTATTAATATATCAAAATGTCCCATCTGTTTAACAATAACTCATCTTGAAATAATGAATGTGACCTGAATAAGAAGCAGAAACAGATGGATGGATTAACTCATTCAAAATAATAAGAAATCCTGTATGCAGCATTCAAACCAGTGTTAGTGCACTGCAGTGTGTTTCTATACTGGAGGTTTGTGTGCATGTCAATGGTCTGCAAAGGCCAACATCTTAAAGTTGGCACTGCAGCACAGGCACTATGAGAGACAAACAATCCCAGAGGGGGGTGTGTGTGTGTGTGTGTGTGTGTGTGTGTGTGTGTGTGTGTGTGTGTGTGTGTGTGTGTGTGTGTGTGTGCGCCTCAGGCCATGTCGAATCATAACGCCTCTTTAATTGAAAACACACACACACACTGGTTTAATATCTCAATCCTGGAATCACTGAAATTCCCAGCATCCTCTCTGAGAGACAAGGGGGGGGGGGGGGTTAGAGGAGCTGACCGGAGGAGTGAATTCTGGTAAATCATTAAAACCTCCCCCACCAACACACACTCATCACACATCACCCCATGACATCATCCCATGTATAGACACCAGGATGTTCATTATCTCACTTTAAAGACTGAGCTCCATCTACAGTAATGACCTCCAGCAAGGAAGACGTGTGAGTCTGTCAGCTGGAGGACGGAGGAAACTCCACGGGACTGTTCTCATGAAACCAGGTGGAAGGATGTAGGAAACTCCACGGGACTGTTCTCATGAAACCAGCTGGAAGGATGGAGGAAACTCCACGGGACTGTTCTCATGAAACCAGGTGGAAGGATGGAGGAACTCCACGGGACTGTTCTCATGAAACCAGGTGGAAGGATGGAGGAAACTCCACGGGACTGTTCTCATGAAACCAGGTGGAAGGATGGAGGAAACTCCACGGGACTGTTCTCATGAAACCAGGTGGAAGGATGGAGGAAACTCCACGGGACTGTTCTCATGAAACCAGGTGGAAGGATGGAGGAAACTCCACGGGACTGTTCTCATGAACCAGGTGGAAGGATGGAGGAAACTCCACGGGACTGTTCTCATGAAACCAGGTGGAAGGATGGAGGAAACTCCACGGGACTGTTCTCATGAAACCAGGTGGGAAGGATGGAGGAAACTCCACGGGACTGTTCTCATGAAACCAGGTGGAAGGATGGAGGAAACTCCACGGGACTGTTCTCATGAAACCAGGTGAAGGATGGAGGAAACTCCACGGGACTGTTCTCATGAAACCAGGTGGAAGGATGGAGGAAACTCCACGGGACTGTTCTCATGAAACCAGGTGGAAGGATGGAGGAAACTCCACGGGACTGTTCTCATGAAACCAGGTGGAAGGATGGGAGGAAACTCCACGGGACTGTTCTCATGAAACCAGGTGGAAGGATGGAGGAAACTCCACGGGACTGTTCTCATGAAACCAGGTGGAAGGATGGAGGAAACTCCACGGGACTGTTCTCATGAAACCAGCTGGAAGGATGGAGGAAACTCCACGGGACTGTTCTCATGAAACCAGGTGGAAGGATGGAACAAGGCCAAGAAAAACAACCAGCACATTAAAATTAAACGGCAAATAAACTGAGTTTTAAAGAGGTTTCCCCTTTCCTGTAGTGTGTTCTATGTTCAAGTGCATTTCAATGGTCTGCAAAGGCCCTGTGTTCAGGACATCTCTAAGCGGTTGACCAATCACAACAGAGCCGGCCAGCTAACCAATCATGAGCAGACTGGGCTCTGGTTTCAGACAGAGGGTGAAACGAGGTGCTGCAGCACAGAGAAAAATAAAGAGCTTTTTGAACATTAAAGCATGGAGACACTACATACTGATATACACCTGAACATCAGCAGGAGAGGACTCTTTAAAGTAGAGACACTACATACTGATATACACCTGAACATCAGCAGGAGAGGACTCTTTAAAGTAGAGACACTACATACTGATATACACCTGAACATCAGCAGGAGAGGACTCTTTAAAGTAGAGACACTACATACTGATATACACCTGATCATCAGCAGGAGAGGACTCTTTAAAGTAGAGACACTACATACTGATATACACCTGATCATCAGCAGGAGAGGACTCTTTAAAGTAGAGACACTACATACTGATATATACCTGAACATCAGCAGGAGAGGACTCTTTAAAGTAGAGACACTACATACTGATATACACCTGAACATCAGCAGGAGAGGACTCTTTAAAGTAGAGACACTACATACTGATATACACCTGAACATCAGCAGGAGAGGACTCTTTAAAGTAGAGACACTACATACTGATATACACCTGAACATCAGCAGGAGAGGACTCTTTAAAGTAGAGACACTACATACTGATATACACCTGAACATCAGCAGGAGAGGACTCTTTAAAGTAGAGACACTACATACTGATATACACCTGATCATCAGCAGGAGAGGACTCTTTAAAGTAGAGACACTACATACTGATATACACCTGAACATCAGCAGGAGAGGACTCTTTAAAGTAGAGACACTACATACTGATATACACCTGAACATCAGCAGGAGAGGACTCTTTAAAGTAGAGACACTACATACTGATATACACCTGAACATCAGCAGGAGAGGACTCTTTAAAGTAGAGACACTACATACTGATATACACCTGAACATCAGCAGGAGAGGACTCTTTAAAGTAGAGACTCTACATACTGATATACACCTGAACATCAGCAGGAGAGGACTCTTTAAAGTAGAGACACTACATACTGATATACACCTGAACATCAGCAGGAGAGGACTCTTTAAAGTAGAGACACTACATACCGATATACACCTGAACATCAGCAGGAGAGGACTCTTTAAAGTAGAGACACTACATACTGATATACACCTGAACATCAGTAGGAGAGGACTCTTTAAAGTAGAGACACTACATACTGATATACACCTGAACATCAGCAGGAGAGGACTCTTTAAAGTAGAGACACTACATACTGATATACACCTGAACATCAGCAGGAGAGGACTCTTTAAAGTAGAGACACTACATACTGATATACACCTGAACATCAGCAGGAGAGGACTCTTTAAAGTAGAGACACTATATACTGATATACACCTGAACATCAGCAGGAGAGGACTCTTTAAAGTAGGGACACTACATACTGATATACACCTGAACATCAGCAGGAGAGGACTCTTTAAAGTAGAGACACTACATACTGATATACACCTGAACATCAGCAGGAGAGGACTCTTTAATGTAGAGACACTATATACTGATATACACCTGAACATCAGCAGGAGAGGACTCTTTAAAGTAGGGACACTACATACTGATATACACCTGAACATCAGCAGGAGAGGACTCTTTAAAGTAGAGACACTACATACTGATATACACCTGAACATCAGCAGGAGAGGACTCTTTAAAGTAGAGACACTACATACTGATATACACCTGAACATCAGCAGGAGAGGACTCTTTAAAGTAGAGACACTACATACTGATATACACCTGAACATCAGCAGGAGAGGACTCTTTAAAGTAGAGACACTACATACTGATATACAACTGAACATCAGCAGGAGAGGACTCTTTAAAGTAGAGACACTACATACTGATATACACCTGAACATCAGCAGGAGAGGACTCTTTCTAAAGTAGAGGACTCTACATACTGATATACACCTGAACATCAGCAGGAGAGGACTCTTTAAAGTAGAGACACTACATACTGATATACACCTGAACATCAGCAGGAGAGACTCTTTAAAGTAGAGGACACTACATACCGATATACACCTGAACATCAGCAGGAGAGGACTCTTTAAAGTAGAGGACACTACATACTGATATACACCTGAACATCAGTAGGAGAGGACTCTTTAAAGTAGAGACACTAATACTGATATACACCTGAACATCAGCAGGAGAGGACTCTTTAAAGTAGAGACACTACATACTGATATACACCTGAACATCAGCAGGAGAGGACTCTTTAAAGTAGAGACACTACATACTGATATACACCTGAACATCAGCAGGAGAGGACTCTTTAAAGTAGAGACACTACATACTGATATACACCTGAACATCAGCAGGAGAGGACTCTTTAAAGTAGGGACACTACATACTGATATACACCTGAACATCAGCAGGAGAGGACTCTTTAAAGTAGAGACACTACATACTGATATACACCTGAACATCAGCAGGAGAGGACTCTTTAAAGTAGAGACACTACATACTGATATACACCTGAACATCAGCAGGAGAGGACTCTTAAAGTAGAGACACTACATACTGATATACACCTGAACATCAGCAGGAGAGGACTCTTTAAAGTAGAGACACTACATACTGATATACACCTGAACATCAGCAGGAGAGGACTCTTTAAAGTAGAGACACTATATACTGATATACACCTGAACATCAGCAGGAGAGGGACTCTTTAAGTAGAGACACTACATACTGATATACACCTGAACATCAGCAGGAGAGGACTCTTTAATGTAGAGACACTATATACTGATATACACCTGAACATCAGCAGGATAGGACTCTTTAAAGTAGAGACACTACATACTGATATACACCTGAACATCAGCAGGAGAGGACTCTTTAAAGTAGAGACACTACATACTGATATACACCTGAACATCAGCAGGAGAGGACTCTTTAAAATAGTGAATCATCACATTTTTTTCTTTATATTAGATAAATGATTAATTGAGACAAAGACCGACTGATGATTGGTTGTTAATGAAATCACTGAATAATATAAGTTATAAATAATAAGTATTTTCAGGACGTATAGTATAATCTATTTCCATATCAGAAAGAGCTGTATTGACTTGAGTCATTCCGTCCCAGACTGGGGTCACAGAGGTCAAAGGTCAGCATGCAGACAGCTCAGGACCTACCAGCTGTTTCCTGAGCAGCAGGATGTTCTCCTCCAGGATCTTCTCCTCGGAGTTCAGCTGAGTCTCCTTCTCCTCCTCCTCCTCCTCCTCCACCTCTTCCTCTCGGAGCTCCAGCGCGCCGCGGACCAGCCGCTCCTGCCGCTGCCGCAGAAACTCCAGCTCCTGCAGCCCGGACGCGGCGGCCTCCTGCCGCTCCCGCACCGCGCGCTGCCGCTCCGCCGCGTCCACCATGTCCGCGTCAACAGCGGTTCTGTCCCGGCTGCAGCGGCCATCTGTGTCCCGCCTGGAGGGCACTGACAGCGGCATCTCCTCCGTCAGAATCCCCGGTGTGAGCTCAGGGTTTCTGGAGCTTCAGGGACCGGCGGAACAACATGGTACTGGAGGAGGCTGTGCCGCACAGGAGGCACCAGCGTTGGATCAACTGAGACGAATCAGCTGGGTCAGAAAACCTGGATTAAGTGACCTGGGTCAGAAAACCTGGATTAAGTGACCTGGTTCAGTTAAACAAGATGCATAAACCGGGTGAGAAAGTGAATCCAGAATCCGATGCTCTCTCAGTATCAACCGGTGGTCTCTCGGTCCTCCTGCAGACGCACCGGTGAGATTAATCCGATAAATGAGTCCCAGGTCCGGGTAAATCCCAGTATGCTCCGATAGATCCGTGAGAGAGAAGCGTGTCTCCGCTGCTGCCGCTCCTCCTGCAGATCAGACCGGACTGACCGACTGATCCTCTGCTGCAGGGAGTCCGGTAAACCCCGCCCACCTCCATGGAGCCGCAGGCATGAGCAGCATTGAAAACGAGCGCTTCCTGTAGTCGCCTTCAAAATAAAAATACCTGGGTGAGTCGTGAAGATAAAAAGTGATTTATTTCCTACAGTTAACAAGAAAACGTGATGTATCTTTAAGCTTTCGCTCTTTTGAAGACAATCACCAAATATGATTAATGAACAATCTATAATGTTCGCCTGGGTTTACCTTAACTGAAGCCCCTTTAAAAATAAACAACGTTTGTTTTAAATTAATTTTTTTCGTATCAAATTCAACTTTGACTCGTCGTATCATAATGTTCACGAGTGTTGTAGTTTATGTTCAACTTCTCACATGTGTAATATGTCTAGTGTGAAATGTCTGAAAATGTATAATAATCACATATCTAGTGAATTAAAGGTGGGGTAAGTTTGAGAAACTCGAGATACACTTGTTGTTATATTCCATGGAATGCTCTTAACATCCCGATAGCAATGAATATCTGAAGTGCTTTGACAAAATATCCATAAAAAAATGTAATCTGTGGAAGCCGTAGTATTGTAAAAAGCGTTCGTGTGTGTTGGAGGAGGGGCTCTGTTAGGAAGTGGCAGATTTGTTCCGGCTGTGTATTTTCAAATTCTAGCGCACTCGAGCTGGTTTCTCCAAAATTACCTACCCCACCTTTAAATACAGCAGGCTATTTTTTTAAATACTCATTAACGGAACAAGTAGTTAGGTATTTTACTTAGGTAAATGCAGTAGAAGTACTGAGATCTTGTATTTGAGTAACAGTAGAAGTACTCAGATCTTGTACTTGGTAAAAGTAGAAGTACTCAGATCTTGTACTTGAGTAAAAGTAGAAGTACTCAGATCTTGTACTTGAGTAAAAGTAGAAGTACTCAGATCTTGTACTTGAGTAAAAGTAGAAGTACTCAGATCTTGTACTTGAGTAAAAGTAGAAGTACCAGAGTGTAGGAATACTCTGTTTCAGTGAAAGTCCTGCATTCAAAATGTTCCTCAAGTGAAAGTAGAAAAGTATTCTCATCAAAATATAGTGAAAGTAGCGACAGTAAAAGTAGTCATTGTGCAGATTGGTCCATTTCAGAATAATATATATGATATGTTTTATAATGATTGATCATGAAAGTGTTCTCAAAGCTGGTAAAGGTGCAGCTAGTTTGAATGACTTTGTATACTGCAGGGTAGCTTGTGGATTTACTCCAGGTGGAACTAAAGTCTGATTTAACACTTGGTTAGATTTCACATCATTCATCCACATCTGTGAAGTAACTAAAGGTATTAAATACATGTAGTGGAGGAAAAGTACACCATTTACCTCTGAATTGTAGTAGAGGAGAAGTACCTCAAAATTGAACTTAAGTACAGTACCCGAGTAAATGTACTAAGTTACTTTACACCACTGAAAAAAGATACAGCCTAAAATGTCAGTAGAGTTTGGGTAAGAACAAAACACTTTTATTTTGAAGGGCACTTTGCCGTTACTTCCTGTCTCCGTGTGTTGACTTTATTTGACTTGATGCTGATCCTTAAAACCTCTAACACTGAACTTCTGTTCAACACAAATAATTTTTTAAACAGTCTGAACACGTCTTTATATAACATACACTGTGAAATGTGTGTACACATATTACTACATGAGATTAATACATATTTTTACACACATTCATCAAAAGTCCAGCTCAGTTAATCTTTCACAATATTAAAATAAAACAATTCTAAATATTATGAAACACGATGTTTGAATATATCTGAGAGAAATATATTTTAAATGTATGTTTAATGTATAATCTAAGTTTAAGTTACAGGTTTTCGTATTTTTTTATTTTAAAGTGGACCTATTATGCTATATTGGAAAAATATATTGTAGGGCCATACCTATACAAAACATGTCTGTGAAGTCTTTTGCTTCAAATACCAAACAGATCGCCCGTTGTAGCCGTGCCTCATACTGCTCATACCCCTCTATTGCAGCCCTGTTAGAGAAACAAGGATTTTGGGTAAAAGAAATCCGCGTTTTTGGGTAAAAAAGAGGAGGCGGAGCTAATGCCTGATCAGAATTCTACCGGAGATAAAGTTAAATTCTGCTGTGATAAAACATCATCCTGTTCTAAACCACATCAAGGATTATTTCTGAAACAGCATGGAGCTCAAATGCTTTTTCTCTTGCGGGTTTATCACAAGGTGAGTTCCTTTTTTTATTTCCTGCTTCTTCACACACATGCTCTCCAGTACAGGTTAGCTCTGAGTGTTAGCGATGCTAATGTAAACAAAGATGAGATTACGTCCAAAACACGTCAGGCATTGTTTCAAATAGCAACTTTCTGTGGGTCCACCGCCGAAATTACGTAATATCGTCAGCAAATCTGTATCAGCTCGTTGTACCCCCGTTTTTAAAGATTTAGGTACGGAGGAAAAGAGAGAGGGTTTTATTTTCTGACGCTGCGTGAGATCCCCGACACACCGGGGACACACCGGGGACACACCGGGGACACACCGGGGACACACCGGGACACACCGGGGGGACACACTGGGGACACACCGGGGACACACCGGGACACACCGGGGACACACCGGGGACACATCTTGATGTATAAAAGACATAAAAAAGTGCATTTTGCGTGATGTCCCCTGTCCCCTTTAATACATATTATGAACATAAGTATATAAAAACATATATTTATAATACATTGTCTTTAGAGTAAATGAAAAATAATATAAATATTGAGTTGAGTCACTTTCAGTTGTCACCTATCCTTTTTTTTTTACATTAGGCTATATCTAATATAGTAATACAAATTAAAATATAAAATGTAAAATAAAAACAAAAAAGTATACATATTAAAAAATAAAATAGTTTCAAACATATCCAATAATAATATTATATATAACAACAGGCTAATATAATGCAGTGTTAAAATGTTTCCAAAAAACACCAAATGGTAGCCACATACTGTATAATGACATTGTAGGCTAATATAATGCAATGTTTACAATTCATCCCATAATAAAGTGTTGTTTACGGTAAATCTACGTCACGTGACTTTGACTAATCTTTATTGTTCTCTGCATGGACAACAGCAGCTGAACAAACACGCATTAATGTCTCTGTGTGTGTTTTTTTTTGGGTCATTTGAGCCTCTTTAATGGGTCCGTCATGTATTAAGCGTTAATGAGGTCGAGGCCTCATTTGTATGCTAATGAGGGGGCGGGGCTTAGAGCAGGGGAAGAATAATCTGATTTGATTGTGAACGTCTTCATCTGTGACTTCCTGTCCTGTCTGCTCAATAAACATTATTTAAAATATGAGTGTGTGTGTGTGTGTGTGTGTGTGTGTGTGTGTGTGTGTGTGTGTGTGTGTGTGTGTCTGAGTGTGTGTGTGTGTGTGTGTGTGTGTGTGTGTGTGTGTTTGTCTGAGTGTGTCATACAATTTATAATATTCCCGCGGCTTTGAGTTGAGGGGAAATGTGTCCTTGACAAAAACACTATTTTAAAGATTTTCTGTGTCTCAATATGCATTCCTCTCAAATGTAAGACATGATAATGGACTTCATCACATCTCGCCCAAATCCTCTTGTAATCTCGAGACGTCATGTTGGACTCTGAACTGAACCGTTCATCAATCATTTAGATATTTCTCAACCCAAAATGTTCTTCTTGTGAAATACTGGAGAGTTTTTCATGTTGAAAAGTGATTCATCTGAAACCATCTGAGTCACATTGAGCTGTGTGTGAAGTCCAACATGGAGGAGAAACAAAGAGGAGACAAAGGAGATGAGAAAGTAAAGTCCATCATGGAGGAGAAACAAAGAGGAGACAAAGGAGATGAGAAAGTATTGATAACAAACAAAAAGCTGATATTGATGGATCTCTAATGCTCACAGGAACTCACAGGAACTCACAGGAACTCACAGGAACTCACAGGAACACACAGGAACTCACAGGAACTCACAGGAACTCACAGGAACACACAGGAACTCACAGGAACTCACAGGAACACACAGGAACTCACAGGAACTCACAGGAACTCACAGGAACTCACAGGAACACACAGGAACTCACAGGAACACTCACAGGAACACACAGGAACTCACAGGAACACACAGGAACTCACAGGAACTCACAGGAACACTCACAGGAACTCACAGGAACTCACAGGAACTCACAGGAACACTCACAGGAACACACAGGAACTCACAGGAACTCACAGGAACTCACAGGAACACACAGGAACTCACAGGAACACACAGGAACTCACAGGAACTCACAGGAACTCACAGGAACTCACAGGGGACACGAGCCAGCGCCTCTTCATCTTCAGAGGGCTGTTTATTTTGAGCACTGAATCCACAAGATATACCGTGAATGGAGCCTCACCTGAACCCCGTCTCACCTGAACCCCGTCTCACCTGAACCCCGTCTCACCTGAACCCCGTCTCAGGTGAACCCCGTCTCACCTGAACCCCGCCTCACCTGAACCCCGTCTCACCTGAACCCCGTCTCACCTGAACCCCGCCTCACCTGAACCCCGTCTCACCTGAACCCCGTCTCACCTGAACCCCGTCTCACCTGAACCCCATCTCAGGTAAGGAACAATACAGATGTTGCACTGATGATTTCAAGATGCAAATAGTTTTTAAAGATTTAAAACAAATCATGGAAAAAGTCTTATTATTATTTTAACACAGATTGTTTTGGTTTTGTATTAATAAGCTGATGATGAATAATACATAGGGGTGTGTGTGGGTCTGTGTGTGTGTGTGTGGGTCTGTGTGTGTGTGTGTGTGTGGGTCTGTGTGTGTGTGTGTGTGTGTGTGTGTGTGGGTCTATGT
>NW_022987775.1:189716-217683 GCF_902827165.1 Trematomus bernacchii
TTCCCTTCACTCAGCCGCTCTCACGCTGCAGCCCGACACACACATCACACACACATAAAAGAGCTCTGTAATACATATCAGTGAGGCCTTTTGGAAGACAGATATTATTACTGTCCATTAAAGGGGCTCTTTTCCAGGTTCATATCAGTATGTAGTGTCTCTACTTTAAAGAGTCCTCTCCTGCTGATGTTTAGGTGTATATCAGTATGTACTGTCTCTACTTTAAAGAGTCCTCTCCTGCTGATGTTCAGGTGTATATCAGTATTTAGTGTCTCTACTTTAAAGAGTCCTCTCCTGCTGATGTTCAGGTGTATATCAGTATGTAGTGTCTCTACTTTAAAGAGTCCTCTCCTGCTGATGTTCAGGTGTATATCAGTATGTAGTGTTCTCTACTTTAAAGAGTCCTCTCCTGCTGATGTTCAGGTGTATATCAGTATGTAGTGTCTCTACTTTAAAGAGTCCTCTCCTCTGATGTTCAGGTGTATATCAGTATGTAGTGTCTCTACTTTAAAGAGTCCTCTCCTGCTGATGTTCAGGTGTATATCAGTATGTAGTGTCTCTACTTTAAAGAGTCCTCTCCTGCTGATGTTCAGGTGTATATCAGTATGTAGTGTCTCTACTTTAAAGAGTCCTCTCCTGCTGATGTTCTGGTGTATATCAGTATGTAGTGTCCTCTACTTTAAAGAGTCCTCTCCTGCTGATGTTCAGGTGTATATCAGTATGTAGTGTCTCTACTTTAAAGAGTCCTCTCCTGCTGATGTTCAGGTGTATATCAGTATGTAGTGTCTCTACTTTAAAGAGTCCTCTCCTGCTGATGTTCAGGTGTATATCAGTATGTAGTGACTCTACTTTAAAGAGTCCTCTCCTGCTGATGTTCAGGTGTATATCAGTATGTAGTGTCTCTACTTAAAGAGTCCTCTCCTGCTGATGTTCTGGTGTATATCAGTATGTAGTGTCTCTACTTTAAAGAGTCCTCTCTGCTGATATTCAGGTGTATATCAGTATGTTAGTGTCTCAACTTTAAAGAGTCCTCTCCTGCTGATGTTCAGGTGTATATCAGTATGTAGTGGGTCTCTACTATTTAAAGAGTCCTCTCCTGCCTGATGTTCAGGTGTATATCAGTATTTAGTGTCTGCTACTTTAAAAGAGTTCTCTCCTGCTGATGATCAGGTGTATATCAGTATTGTAGTGTCTCTACTGTAAAGAGTCCTTCTCCTGCTGATGTTCAGGTGTATATCAGTACCTGTAGTGTCTCTACTTTAAAAGAGTTCTCTTCCTGTCTGATGATCAGGTGTATATCAGTATATAGTGGTCTCTCCTTTAAAGAGTCCTCTCCTGCTGATGTTCAGGTGTATATCAGTATGTAGTGTCTCTACTTAAAGAGTCCTCTCCTACTGATGTTCAGGTGTATATCAGTATGTAGTGTCTCTACTTTAAAGAGTCCTCTCCTGCTGATGTTCAGGTGTATATCAGTATGTAGTGTCTCTACTTTAAAGAGTCCTCTCCTGCTGATGTTCAGGTGTATATCAGTATGTAGTGTCTCAACTTTAAAGAGTCCTCTCCTGCTGATGTTCAGGTGTATATCAGTATGTAGTGTCTCTACTTTAAAGAGTCCTCTCCTGCTGATGTTCAGGTGTATATCAGTATGTAGTGTCTTCTACTTTAAAGAGTTCTCTCCTGCTGATGATCAGGTGTATATCAGTATGTAGTGTCTCTACTTTAAAGAGTCCTCTCCTGCTGATGTTCAGGTGTATATCAGTATGTAGTGTCTCTACTTTAAAGAGTTCTCTCCTGCTGATGATCAGGTGTATATCAGTATGTAGTGTCTCTACTTTAAAGAGTCCTCTCCTGCTGATGTTCAGGTGTATATCAGTATGTAGTGTCTCTACTTTAAAGAGTCCTCTCCTACTGATGTTCAGGTGTATATCAGTATGTAGTGTCTCTACTTTAAAGAGTCCTCTCCTGCTGATGTTCAGGTGTATATCAGTATGTAGTGTCTCTACTTTAAAGAGTCCTCTCCTGCTGATGCTCAGGTGTATATCAGTATGTAGTGTCTCTACTTTAAAGAGTCCTCTCCTGCTGATGTTCAGGTGTATATCAGTATGTAGTGTCTCTACTTTAAAGAGTCCTCTCCTGCTGATGCTCAGGTGTATATCAGTATGTAGTGTCTCTACTTTAAAGAGTCCTCTCCTGCTGATGTTCAGGTGTATATCAGTATGTAGTGTCTCTACTTTAAAAGAGTCCTCTCCTGCTGATGTTCACGGTATATCAGTATGTAGTGTCTCTACTTTAAAGAGTCCTCTCCTGCTGATGTTCAGGTGTATATCAGTATGTAGTGTATCTACTTTAAAGAGTCCTCTCCTGCTGATGTTCAGGTGTATATCAGTATGTAGTGTCTCTACTTTAAAGAGTCCTCTCCTGCTGATGCTCAGGTGTATATCAGTATGTAGTGTCTCTACTTTAAAGAGTCCTCTCCTGCTGATGTTCAGGTGTATATCAGTATGTAGTGTCTCTACTTTAAAGAGTCCTCTCCTGCTGATGTTCACGTGTATATCAGTATGTAGTGTCTCTACTTTAAAGAGTCCTCTCCTGCTGATGTTCAGGTGTATATCAGTATGTAGTGTATCTACTTTAAAGAGTCCTCTCCTGCTGATGTTCAGGTGTATATCAGTATGTAGTGTATCTACTTTAAAGAGTCCTCTCCTGCTGATGTTCAGGTGTATATCAGTATGTAGTGTCTCTACTTTAAAGAGTCCTCTCCTGCTGATGTTCAGGTGTATATCAGTATGTAGTGTCTCTACTTTAAAGAGTCCTCTCCTGTTGATGTTCAGGTGTATATCAGTATGTAGTGTCTCTACATGTCTCCATGCTTTAATGTTAAAAAAAGCTCTTTATTTTTCTCTGTGCTGCAGCACCTCTTTTCACCCTCTGTCTGAAACCAGAGCCCAGTCTGCTCTGATTGGTGAGCTGGCTGGCTCTGTTGTGATTGGTCAACCGCTTAGAGATGTCCCGCCCCTTAGCCTATCACGTACAATGTGTTGGAGCGCTAGCCAATAGAAGCGCAAGTTTTACATAGGGATGTCACTATGTTCAGGAAGTAAAAAGGAGACGTTTCAGGCAGGGGGGGGGGGGGGGGGGAGAACAGGTATTTAAGCCTTTGCAGACCATTGACATGCACTAAAACCTATAGAACACACTACAGGAGAGGGAAAAACACAAGAAGCATAATAGGGCCTCTTTAAGTTATTAATTTAGTTGAGTTTGCAGGAATATGAAGTATAGAAAACACGAGTGTCTCTGAATCCTGTGGTATAAATAAACCGACTAACTCTCCTTCTTGCGTCTCCGTGGAAACGCACTTAACTCACATTAGCCACTAGCTTCCGTTAGCCTGTTGTCATGGTTACCGAGCTCATTCATTCTAAACACACAACACAAGGTCAGCCGTATAAAAACATGGCCTCCGATTGGCCGCTGAAGCATGGCAGGTAAATTGGGTATACAATAACTTCTAACAAGTTTCCATGACAACAGTAGATTCCACATCCTCCACTCACACTTTCAGGACAACAACAACATGTGTTATTTACACATTTAGTAGTATTATAGATTCCTCCTAGAGAGCTGTTTTGCCGTACTAATAAAGGGCTGGCGAACACAATAAAAGAGAGGTGCAGGAATGAGTCCCTAAAACCTAGAAAGGAGTCGAGAAAAAGCCTCAGTCCTCAAACACTCCGAAAACACATTATAAATCAAGCCTTTAAAACTATTCATAAACCTGAATCAATTATTTACACGTTTAAAGCTTAATATGTGATACGACTCATAACTGACACACACTGAGGTTCAGTTCAACTGAGAACAGCGAGCCTGTGGTGTGTGTGTGTGTGTGGTGTGTGTGGTGTGTGTGGTGTGTGTGTGTGTGGTGTGTGTGGTGTGTGTGTGTGTGTGTGTGTGTGGTGTGTGTGTGTGTGTGTGTGTGTGTGTGTGTGTGTGTGTGAGTGAGAGAGTGTGTGTGTAGGTAAAGTAAACACTGACACACATCACTGCCTGTTGTTTCAGTAAAGGATATATATATATGTGTGTGTGTGTGTGTGTGTGTGTGTGTGTGTGTGTGTGTGTGTGTGTGTGTGTGTGTGTGTGTGTGTTTATTGACTCCACATCCTGACTCTCATCCACACACTGATCCCTCTCATGCTGCTACTTCCTGTTTACATTTAAGCTACACACACACTTCACACTTCACACACTGCTGCGAGGGAATCCAATGAAATGAATTCACGTGTCACTGGATTGAAAGTCTTATTACCTAATAAACTTTTTTTTTTAAATAGAGCAGGAGCACCAAGAGTGGATTTTATTGGGGTTTTAATTATTGAATTTGATCTTATTCTTCATTTATTATTTTCTTCAATTCATCTATTTGAATTCTTATTTATAATGTTTTGATTATTCTTTATTTTCTCTGTTTGAGACCAGGCGCATATATAATAATATTTTGTGTTGATAAAGCGTTTAAATCTGGAGTCTCTCAGTTGTTGAAGGATAAAGACGAGAGGTATTTAAAGAGTTGTTTATTTACATATTGCATTTTATTGTATCAGGCAAGAACACACAGACCCTCCTTACATGGTAATGTTTACACTTCAGCGTGTGTGTGTGTGTGTGTGTGTGTGTGGGTCTGTGTGTGTGTGCATGTGTGTGTGTGTGTGGGTCTGTGTGTGTGTGCGTGTATGTGTGTGTGTGGGTCTGTGTGTGTGGGTCTGTGTGTGTGTGTTTCTACAGCAGCTACATATTTTAACCATCATTTCATATTCATTATTGTGTTGATAGTGTTCCTGCTGCCTTATTTTTTAGTTAGTAAAATATAAATGAATGTTTTATTCAGCAGTGGAGACACAGCGCCCTCTGGTGGTCAGGCAGCAGTGGAGACACAGCGCCCTCTGGTGGTCAGGCTGCAGTGGAGACACAGCGCCCTCTGGTGGTCAGGCTGCAGTGGAGACACAGCGCCCTCTGGTGGTCAGGCTGCAGTGGAGACACAGCGCCCTCTGGTGGTCAGGCTGCAGTGGAGACACAGCGCCCTCTGGTGGTCAGGCGGCAGTGGAGACACAGCGCCCTCTGGTGGTCAGGCTGCAGCTTACAGTCCAAACACTGTGAGGTAAAAAGTAATTATTAATATAAAATAAAATACACAACCCTTTAAAATTAGATTTTTTCTGCGTGTTCATTGTTGTGATTAATATAGGAGTTTAATTTAAAACACTGGGACACCTTACATGGACGTAACTGAGGGAAAAAACAATATATGTATAACTGTTATATTAGTAATATATATTAAACACTAGTAACCAGTGTAAATCCAAGGATTAGAGACGGTTGGATGCTGCTGTTTTGAGCATATGCAATATATTTATTTTCACTATGTTATTTATTTATGATTATCTTTAGGCTCAGCAAAGATTTGATGTCAGCTGTTGCTGTCTTTATTCTTTAGTTATACTGAAATAGAGCCCTGCTGTTATGTTAGGGCTTTTTCTTTGAATACACTTTTAAAATGTCGATACAGTAGCTGTCCTTTTTTTAAATGTCTATGCTTAAGTTGTTATAGGTGTTGCTATCTGCTTTGTTCTACATGCAAGTCAGTGAGTTCATTGGGTGGTATCAGAGAGATACAAGGGTCTGTCAATGCAATGAAAACAATTGGCCACAGCAAATCATTGATATTAAATATGTCATTTTTACTTTTGAATACTTCAGTACAAGGATGTATTGAATAATTTAAGTGATATATGTGTACACATATGAATCATTAGTCAATACAGGGCTACATTTGACTGAATTATAAAAGGTGGTCAAATGAAGAGCCGGTTGGGGAGGGAATGGGGGTGTCCCGTGCCCTTGCTCAAGGGCACCACGGCAGGGCAGGAGGTGGAACTGGGACCTCTCCAGTCCACACTCCATATTTTAGGTCTGGGTCGGGGACTTGAACCGGCGACCCTACAGCCTCCCAGTCCAAGCCCCTACCGACTGAGCCACTGCCATTTTATAGCTGTAAAATGAAACACAGTACTTCCAAGTAGCTGTGTTTGTGTTTACGGTAATAGTATTTAACTATAAAATAAAACACTACTGCCATTATAAAAAGTACTGTATTTTGTTATGGGTAATAGCCGGTTTCATCAAACTTACCTACCCTACCTTTAAGCAAGAAATAGAACTTAAATATAAAAAAAAAAAGTACTATCTAAAGTGTTTACATGCAAATCATCAATACAAATATATATTTTATACACTGATCATAAATATGACATATAGATCTCAAATGAAATGACAGCAGTCATATAAGATGCACTGTAGTAAAACAAACAACAATACATAACAGGTAAATACCTCAATCCTTCAAAATGTGTACTTGAAGTGCAGTACTTCCTCCACTGTAACTACATCATGTGTCATGTTGGGTAGTACATGAAGACTGATGGTAAATAAACTCTTGTATATTTAAAGTGTATTTAATAAATTGTTTAAGGTTTTAATGCAGAATGAAAGAGAAGCTTTACAGCAGGTAAGAATCTTGTTCTTGTTCTTGTTGACCTTCAGTGAGAAAGTTGAATGGGTAAGTGGATAGATCATGCGACTTCATTATGATGTCCTCTAATCCACACAACTGTAGACCGTGAAGGAAGGAGAAAGCACAAAGGCCCATTTGAATTTACCAATCATATTATTAGAATTATTTCAGTTTAAATTGTTGAAAAAGCTCGACTCTTTATTGTCATTTTAAAAAGGACATATTATTCTCATTTTCATACAGTATATCTGAATGTTGTGCTTTTACTGTGACATGTTAAATGCTTTAATGTTCAATAAGTGCTATATTTGTCTCACTGCCATAGATTCTCTTTCCATTGGAATGAGATATAACGAAGTGAGTTTTTTTGTGTCTCTGAGCTGCACCACAGCTTCTGTTCGAGCTGCCTGCAGACATTCTGGGAACAAAGAACCACAGCTTCTGTTCGAGCTGCCTGCAGACATTCTGGGAACAAAAGAACAAAAACTGTCCACTTCAAACTTTTATATATGAGCATTTTCCTTTTTATCCTACGTTGTTGTTTTTTTAAACGTGTTAAATTGTATGTGTTTTTCTTCAACAGATACCTGGACAAAGTCATCGTCCTGAACTGAATACCAAAGGACATTTCCCTCTGAAAGACATCCTGACTCCATCTGCTGGTGAATAAATGACATAGCAGCATTTCCTGATGTTGATAACTCACCCTGTGACGGAGGTGAGAGGAAACGAAAGTGGATTTTGACATTGTTGAACAGCGCTGAGACGCCATTACAGGGTGTGAGATTTCTGCTCGGAGACACGTTTGGAGTATATTTGGGGAGAAGTGGAGAGACTGTAAGTTGGTGAGTCCTGCTCTAGAAATAACTTTAATACCAAACGGCTGAGAAAATCGCTCTTGTTGAAAGTCGTCTGAGCTGCCATGTGTGTTCAGAGACTTTCAGAGATCCCGTGTCTCTGGGCTGTAACCACAGCTTCTGTTCGAGCTGCCTGCAGACATTCTGGGAACAAAGTAAGAACAAAAACTGTCCCATTTGTAAAAGAAAGTCCTCCAAAGATCCTGTGGGGAACTTTGCACTGAAGGAACTGTCTGACTCCTTTGCTGAGAGACAGAAAGCTGGATCATCTGAGACAGAAAAGGGAGAGAAGAAGGTGGAGGTGGTGTGTAGTAAACATCCAGAAGAGCCTAGATTGTTCTGTATGGATGAAGAGAGAGCTGTCTGTCCTGTCTGTGAGTTTTCTCTCCACCAGAGTCACAAGGTGGTTCCTGTAGAACAAGCAGTCAGTGAGCTGAAGGACCTGCTGACATCTGACTTAGAGTCTCTGGAGGACAAGAGGGACAAATACAAAGGAGTGGAGACAACATACAATGAAGTGATTCAAGTGTCCAAGAAGCAGCTGCTGTCCACAGAGAGGAAGATCAGAGCAGAGTTCATCAAGCTCCATCAGTTCCTGACAGAGGAAGAGGAGTCCAGACTGGCAGCTCTGAGGGACGAAGAGGAGCAGAAAGGGAAGACTATCAGCAGAGAGTTGAAGAGCATTCAGGAGCACATCTCCTCTCTGTCACACAGTATCTCTGTTGTTGAAGAAGAGCTGCAGAAACACAACGTGCCCTTCCTCAGCAGTTACAAAGCCACTCAGAGCAGAGCCAGAGTCCAGAGCTCACTGTCAGACCCACAGCTGCTCTCAGGAGCGCTGACAGATGTGGCCAAACACCTGGGCAACCTGTCCTTCAGAGTCTGGGAGAAGATGAAGGACCAGGTCCACTTCAGTCCTGTCCTTCTGGACCCAAACACTGCACACAGCTGGCTCTCTCTGTCTGATGATCTGACCAGTGTGAGACGTGGAGACACAGATCAGCAGCTTCCTGATAATCCAGAGAGATTCACTAACGGTGCTAGTGTTCTGGGCTCTGAGGGCTTCAGCTCAGGGAAACACAGCTGGGAGGTGGAGGTGGGAGATCATCCTCACTGGCTTATAGGTTTGACTAAAGAGTCAGCTGACAGGAAGGGAGATATAGGTGTCTCACCAGAAGATGGAATCTGGTGTTTATGGCATGGCGATGGAGAATACTATAATGGTGCTGGTGAGGCTGTCAGAGTGGAGAAGAATCTCCAGAGGATCAGAGTCCAGCTGGACTATGACAGGGGGGAGGTGTCCTTCTACGACCCTGAACACATGACTCCCATCTGCACTCACAGAGACACTTTCACTGAGAAACTCTTCCCATATTTCGGTATTGGAAAAGCTGGTGATGCTAAAACTGCTGAAATCAAAATCTGTCAGAGTGAGATTCCTCTGTGATGCTCAGGAGCGTTGGTTCAGACTTTATTCTGACTTCACTGTCCGTCTACATCTCTTTGGAACAATCAAGAAAAGAATCAACAGATGATGAGATATTAATCTTTGCATGACATTTTTACACATTATAATCAAAGAGTCAGTCAAAAACAAACAAAACAACTTGATTGTTTATTGCTATAGTTTATTTTGCATCATACTTTATTACAGTGTGTTTATAGTTTTCATTTAACTCACTGACACTTTATTAAAATCAGAAAATCATTTTAAAATATATTGAGGCATGATTGATGAATGTTCACATTTTGAATCCAAACATCTTTAAAAGAATGAATTTATTTTCTGTGTTTCTTTGTAATGGATGAAATGAGAAAGTTTGATTAAGTTTTGTGTGAATTCTTGAAGAAATGTAAGAAGTTTGTATATCGTGCTGAAACGTCATGAAATCAACCAAACTAACAAATCAAAGCTGTCAGTTCTCCTTTTATCAACATCTAGTTTCTAGTCAAACATCATGTTATAGCACGATAAGTTATCAGTTTAACTTTTTTATATTTTTGGGTCGTTTGATGAATTATTTTAAGATATGTTGTTTTTCTGCAGGGAGCAAGTCATTTAATACATTTAGTTTAATTATTTCATTCTTACAATGTTCTTTCGTTAGCCTATGTGACATTTTCAGTCCTATATAGATGGACAATAACATTTATGGTAATTGAAAATATCAATTTCTAATGAACTTAGAGGGAATAACAGCTGTATAATTAAGTGTAGTATTTTTGATGCTGCTTCAGATATCTTGTGATTAAATAACCAGCAGTTTAATTCAGAAATGTGTCTATGAGGTTGATTTCTGTTTCTGTAAATAAATAATCTGAACATCTTAACGATCTCTTCTTTAATGTATTGCATCCCTTCAAACATCTGTTTTAACCTTTACATTCATAGATGCCAAACTCCTGAACTCTCTGTCTCCTTGTGTGAAGTCATGTGACGGATGAACCTGCTGTAAACAAAGAAGCTCCCACCCTGATGAAGGAGACTCAGCAGAAAACATGTGAGGGGTAAAGCATGGCATACTGGAGCTGTGCCACATGTTTGATTTGATGGAGTTGTTTTGATTCTCTCTTAGAAACTGTCAGGAGTCACATTCACATTCTCCAACTCCACTGCAGCATTATAACAAATACAAAGTACCTTCAACATTAAAAACAGTAAGCATTACAATAATTTCCTGCAAAGTACATCTTTAACCCTTGTGTTGTGTTCGAAAGCTGTTACCGTTCATGGTGTTCGCGGGTCAGTTTTGACCCATGATTTATTTCAGTCCAAAACACACACAAAAAATGACTATCTTCCAATATTGTTTTAACTACATCATAACTAACTTATAATGTATTCATAACCGAACAATCCTGTTGTAATATCTGCTGCCTGAAGGAACTCTTCACATGGACGCTAGGACCAAAGTGACGGGGGACTAATGGTGTAGTGAGGCTCTCTTATATTCATCTCATTCATAAGTCATATCCAGAGGTGGGAGAAGAAGTATTCAAATCTAATACTTAAGTAAAAGTAGAAGTACCAGAGTGTAGGAATAATATGTTACAGTAAAAGTCCTGCATTACAAATGTTCCTCAAGTAAAAGTAGAAAAGTATTAGCATCAAAATATAGTTAAAGTAGCGACAGTGAGGGTTAGGGTTAGGGTTAGGGTTGGGTTAGGGTTAGGGTTAGGGTTAGCTTAGGTAAAGACCACCAGATCTCCCCATGTCGCCCAACGGCATTCATGGTTATACAGAGATCCAAGGAGAGGCACGGGCCATTCGATAACGCGTCGGCGCTTACCCTAGCTTAGCATCATGACTGAGTCATAAATATAAAGGGTGTAAAGTGTACAAGGTAATGTTGAGCTTGAAAGACAGAGACGAGGCGGTAAGCCGATGGTCACGGAAACAACCAGCCCTCCAAGAATGGCGGTTTCTCTGTAAACCCGTTAACCTCCCGAAAGACCCCAAGGGGGCTCGAGAGGGGAAGGGGTTTAGGAAGCAAAGAATGAAAATAGCGAGAATGTGGTTTTGTTATTTTTGAGGTTTAGGTAAAAGTGTACCATTGATTGATTTTAGTGGTTTGAATTGAAAGTTAAATAGCTATTTGTGGAGATGCGTTTTAAGATTAGGTAAGGAGCCAGAGTGGTTAGGGTTAGTGGTTAAAATAAAAGGGTTAGGTTTTTGTAAAGGCCACCAGATCTCCCCATGTCGCCCGACGACTTCATGGTTATACAGAGATCCAAGGAGAGGCACGGGCCATTCGATAACGTGTCGGCGCCTACCCTAGCTTAGTACCATAGACTGAGTCATAAATATGAAGGGTGTGAAGTGGATAAGGTAAGTTAAGTTTGAAGAACAGAGTCGAGGAGGCTAGCTGTGGTTACGGCGGACACCCCCCCCCCCCGCGCCAAAATGGCCGTCTCCGTTTTAACCCGTTTACGGCTCGTCAGACCCCGAAGGACTTGAGCGGAGGAGGGGTTAGGAGTGGAGAGAGCAGAATGAAAAAGTGGGTAGAGAGAATGTGGTTTTCTAAATTAATTTTGAGTTTGGAGATTTAGGTAAAAAGTGTACCATTAGTTAATTTTAATGGTTTGAATTGAGAGTTAAATAGTGAAGCTATTTGTGGAGATGTATTTTAGGATTAGGTAAGGAGTCAGAGTTTAGGTTTAGGCAGCAAAGCTTGATTAGTTAGGTTTAGAATTGGATAAGGAGCCAGAGTTTAGGTTCAGGCAGTAAAGTTCGATTGGTTAGGTTTAGAATTGGGTAAGGGGCCAGAGTTTAGGTTTAGGCGGCAAGGTTCGATTGGTTAGGTTTAGGGTTAGGGTTAAGGTTAGGTAAAAAGATTTGGATCTCACTGCCGTAGGCAGTGATATCGATGCACTCTCCGTCGTAGATTAAGTCCAGGTGTAATCATATCTCACTCAAGTACCTCTCGTAAACTGTTTCGGATAAAAATTATGTTTAAGGTGACATATCATGGTAGTGTTTATACTGTCACCCACATTAAAAATTCACACATCTTCAGTAGATAACCCAGATATCATTGATTGTTTCGGCCATTACATCCATACAATCTCCTCTTAGGAATGGCCGTGCATGGGGAGATCATTCCCAGCACTGTGCGTCTCAAAAAATTGCAGCTGTGCGAGCAGGCTTCAGCATGCAGAAGGACAGGCTGACCGGAACAGAGTGAGCCTAGGAGATGGCTTCCCTCTTATATAGCAGGGGCGGAGCCCCGTGAAGCTGTCGTATACTCCCTTTTAATACGAGCCTGGAGATGGCTTCTGAATTAATTATGGGACGCGCCTCGTGAAGCTGCCGTATTTTCCCGTGAGCAGGTAAGTAACGTGTCGTATACTCCCTTTTAAAACGAGCCTGGAGATGGCTTCTGAATTAATTATGGGACGCGCCTCGTGAAGCTGCCGTATTTTCCCGTGAGTAGGTAAGTAACGTGTCGTATACTCCCTTTTAAAACGAGCCTGGAGATGGCTTCTGAATTAATTATGGGACGCGCCTCGTGAAGCTGCCGTATTTTCCCGTGAGCAGGTAAGTAACGTGTCGTATACTCCCTTTTAAAACGAGCCTGGAGATGGCTTCTGAATTAATTATGGGACGCGCCTCGTGAAGCTGCCGTATTTTCCCGTGAGCAGGTAAGTAACGTGTTCCAGTGTGTGGGCTTACTTTTTAGCTTTCCAACACAGATCGGGCTAAGAGCGTAGGCCACCATTTTAGGTTCAGGCCTGGGGGCCACCATCTTAGGGTTAGGCGTGGAGATGAGATGGTTAGGGTTAGGGTTAGAATTGGGTAAGGGGCCAGAGTTTAAGTTTAGGCGGCAAGGTTCGATTGGTTAGGTTTAGGGTTAGGGTTAAGGTTAGGGTTAGGTTTAGAATTGGGTAAGGGGCCAGAGTTTAAGTTTAGGCGGCAAGGTTCGATTGGTTAGGTTTAGGGTTAAGGTTAGGGTTAGGTTTAGAATTGGGTAAGGAGCCAGAGTTTAGGTTCAGGCAGCAAAGCCCGATTGGTTAGGGTTAGAATTAGGTAAGGGGCCAGAGTTTAAGTTTAGGCAGCAAGGCTCGATTGGTTAGGGTTAGGGTTAGGTTTAGAATTGGGTAAGGAACTAGAGTTTAGGGTTAGGGTTAGGGTTAGGGTTAGGGTTAGGGTTAGGGTTAGGGTTAGGGTTAGGCGTTAGAAATGTTGAATCCTGTCACCGTGAAACGGCGGCAGGATCGAATGCTCTCTCCGTCGTTGTCACACATCAAGGCATGTTCACCTCTCATTCAGGCCCCTGGGATACACTGTGTCGAATCTGGCTATCCAAAGTCTCTCACCTCTCCGTCTCTGGGCCACAGACCATCTGGAGTTGGACTCCAGGACCGCTGCTTGAACGGATTGCCATCCATGGAGCAGGAAGTGAGTAACCAAGGGAGTAAGTGTGTTTTTTCTTTTCAAAATATTATGTCTGTGTTGGGTGAATCGTATTGAAATTGTATTGCCAGTTTCACCCACATACTGTAATCCACAATGTTTACATGTAATGAGGTAAACACAGTTTTTAGATTGTAGACTGCCCCGATCCTGTGTTTTAAAAACATTGTTATTGGATTTGCTGCGCAACCAGATTTGTTGCTGAAAAAAATCACCATGACCTCTGGAATTTGGGGTCAATATGGGTTGTATTTTAGCTTTGACCAAGTACGACTGCAGGTTTCTGTTTTTCCTAAACGCTGCAATAATAGTGTGGTCTTGTAGAATGTCCGTATTAGCTATAATGTTTTGGAAGTTGGATTTGATGACTCTTACTAATTTAACAGCTGACTGGGAATATGTAGTTATAAAAGGCAATTTGGAGGAGACCGAAATGGGTTTCGTCTGTTGAAATGTTCTAAAGCAAGTTCTTAGAAAGGAGCGAGTATACCCTCTAGAGAACAATGCTCCAAAGAGCGTTTTGGTGGCCATAATGAAATCATCTCTGTTGCTGCATATTCTATGGAATCTCAAAAGTTGTGATTTAACCAATCCCGCGTAAGTGTGATTCGGATGGTGGCTAGTTTTGTGGAGCAGGGCGTGGGTGTCTGTCTCTTTAAAAAATACTTTGGCATCCAATTGATGTGTATTATGGAAATTGATTCCTTTGAAAGTGGTGGTGTCCAGAAAGTCCACTGAGGTGTAGCTGGTGATGTATTTAAGTGAGATGGATTTGTTGTGGTTGTTTAGAGTGGTTACAAATGAGTCAAAATCCTCTTTTGAGTGAGACCAAACACCCCAGATGTCGTCCAGATATCTGAAATAGTGTTTGGGAGTCTTTTGGCAGGAGGAAAGGGCAGAAGTTTCCCATTCTGCCATAAAAATGTTCGCATAGGCCGGTGCGAACTTCTTTCCCATAGCAGTGCCTTTAATCTGCAGAAAGAAATCTCCATTGAATTCAAAGTCATTACGTGTCAAATTGATTTCTAATAATTGTAGTAATTCCTTATCTGGTCTTTTTTTATTAGGGTGTTTCCGAAATATGTTTTTTATGGCTTGTATGCCTTCTTGGATGTCAATGTTTGTATATAAGCTATCTACATCCATGGTGAATAGCATGGCGTCCTGAGGTACATCGAGTAGTCTAATTTTTCTTAAGAAGTCATAGGTGTCCTTTATGTAGCTGGCGTGGATGAAGGAGAGAGGATAGAGGAAAAAATCAATGAACTCGGCCGTGCGGTAGGTTTCGCTGCTGCAATCCGACACTATGGGTCTGCCAGGAGGAATTTCATAAGGTAAGGACCATTTGTGTCTTTCCTTGTGAATCTTTGGCAGCATGTAAAATAGTCTGGCCCTGGGTACATTGGTGCCTGATAGAAACTTCATTTGCTTGGCATTAATGAATTTTTTGTCATAAAGTGTTTGTAAGATCTTGTCAACTGATTTGATTGTGTCCAGATAAATTGGTTTGTTCAATTTGGAATAATAGTTGATATCCGATAATTGTCTGTATCCCTCCCATAGGTACTGGTCCCGGTCCATAACAACAACTACGCTGCCTTTATCGGCTGGCTTAATGATGATCTGTTTGTTGTTGCTGAGCTCCTGTAATGCTGCAACCTCCTCTGGACAGAGGTTCGGTTGGACACGGAGCATCTGGAAGCTGCTATCAAAGTGGTTAATATCAGCTGCGATGAGAGTGGTGAGTTGCGCCGGAAGTGTGCCCGCGGCGGGAACCCAGTGCGATTTGGGAGTAAATGGAGGTGGGACAGAATCTTTTTTGTGTTCAAAATATGTTGCTAATTTCAATTTCCTGTGGTACTGTTGTAAATCCCACCTGCCTTGCTCGATAAGATTTGTGTTACTACCTTTTGTAGGGATGAAATTTAGACCCCTGTTTAAGAGTGAGATCTGCGGGGGAGTCAATGTGACGTGTTTGGATAATATTAGAACGTTTTTATTCCCCTCCTGTAAAGGCAGATTTGAGGGGACATTTAGTTTACCTGCTTACACCAGTGTTGCAGCATGAGTTTGGCGGTGGATTTTGTCCAATGGACCTGATCCTTTTCGGTCCCAAATGACCAGCTTGGCAGCTGTGGTATGTGCTTGAGATGTATTTCGATGTAGTCATTTAGCTCTAGCAAATGTTTTTGTTCATGATGTGGCAGAAGGTAAGAGTAATTGATTATAGGTATCCAGATTGCTGCCTGTGGGAACCTCAACTTAGGGTTAGGGTTAGGGTTAGGGTTAGGGTAAGGGTAAGGGTTAGGGTTAGGGTTAGGGTTAGGGTTAGGGGTTAGGGTTAGGGTTAGGGTTAGGGTTAGGGGTTAGGGTTAGGGTTAGGGTTAGGTTTTTGTAAGGGCCACCAGATCTCCCCATGTCGCCCGACGACTTCATGGTTATACAGAGATCCAAGGAGAGGCACGGGCCATTCGATAACGTGTCGGCGCCTACCCTAGCTTAGTACCATAGACTGAGTCATAAATATGAAGGGTGTGAAGTGGATAAGGTAAATTAAGTTTGAAACACAGAGACGGGGGGGCTAGCTGTGGTTAGGGTTAGGGTTAGGGTTAGGGTTAGGGTTAGGGTTAGGGTTAGGTTTTGTAAAGGCCACCAGATCTCCCCATGTCGTCCGACGACTTCATGGTTATACAGAGATCCAAGGAGAGGCACGGGCCATTCGATAACGTGTCGGCGCCTACCCTAGCTTAGCATCATGACTGAGTCATAAATATAAAGGGTGTAAAGTGTACAAGGTAATATTGAGCTTGAAGGACAGAGACCAGGCGGTAAGCTGTAAAAACGGCAACAACCGGCCCTCCAGGAATGGCGGTTTCTCTGTAAACCCGTTATCTTCCCGAAAGACCCCAAGGGGGCTCGAGAGGGGAAGGGGTTTATGAAGCAAAGAATGAAAATAGCGAGAGTGTGGTTTTATTATTTTTGAGGTTAGGTAAAAGTGTACCATTGATTGATTATAGTAGTTTAAATTGAAAGTTTAGGCGGCAAGGTTCGATTGGTTAGGTTTAGGGTTAGGGTTAAGGTTAGGGTTAGGGTTAGAATTGGGTGAGGGGCCAGAGTTTAAGTTTAGGCGGCAAGGTTCGATTGGTTAGGTTTAGGGTTAGGGTTAAGGTTAGGGTTAGGGTTAGAATTGGGTGAGGGGCCAGAGTTTAAGTTTAGGCGGCAAGGTTCGATTGGTTAGGTTTAGGGTTAGGGTTAAGGTTAGGGTTAGGTTTAGAATTGGGTAAGGGGCCAGAGTTTAAGTTTAGGCGGTTAGGGTTAGGGTTAGGGTTAGGGTTAGGGTTAGGGGTTAGGGTTAGGGTTAGGGGTAGGGTTAGGGGTAGGGTTAGGGGTAGGGTTAGGGTTAGGGGTAGGGTTAGGGTTAGGGTTAGGGGTAGGGTTAGGGTTAGGGTTAGGGGTAGGGGTTAGGGGTAGGGGTAGGGTTAGGGTTAGGGTTAGGGTTAGGTGAGAAATTTGGATCCGACTGCCGTAGGCAGACGGAACGGTGCACACTCCGTCGTAGATTCAGTACAGGTGTAATCATGTCTCACTTCCAGTTCCTCTCGTAAACTGTTTCGGATAAAAATTATGTTTAAGATGTCATATCACGATAGTGTTTATACTGACATCCACATTAAAAATTCACACATCTTCAGTAGAAGACCCAGATATCATTGAATGTTTCAGCCATTACATCCATACATTCTCCTCTGGGGGTGGCCCTGCATGGGGGGATCACTTCCCAGCAGTGTGCGTCTTAAAAATTGTAGCTGTGCGAGTAGGCCTCAGCGTGCAGGAGACAATTTAGCCGGAACAGAGTGAGCCTGTGAGATGGCGTCACTCTTATATAGCAGGGCGGGGCCTCGTGAAGCCACCGTATATTCCCTTTCAAACAGAGCCTGAAGATGGCCTCTGAATTAATTTTGGGATGAGCCTTATGAGGCTTCCCTATACTCCCGTGAGCAGGTAAGTATGTGCGACGTGTTCCATTGTGTGGGCTTAATTTTTAGCTTTCCAACACGGATCAGGCTATGCGCGTGGACCACCATCTTAGGTTCAGGTCAGTAGGCCACCATCTTAGGGTTAGGCACGCAGCTGAGATGGTTAGGGTTAGGGCTAGACGGAAGGAGAGTGTGTTAAGAGGAGCTAAGCAGATCTCCACACAGCAGCTACGGAGTCCTGGACATGAGATCAAACACACTGGACCTCCTCATGAGGAACCGGCTAGTTAGGTGAGAAATTTGGATCCGACTGCCGTAGGCAGACGGAACGGTGCACACTCCGTCGTAGATTCAGTACAGGTGTAATCATGTCTCACTTCCAGTTCCTCTCGTAAACTGTTTCGGATAAAAATTATGTTTAAGATGTCATATCACGATAGTGTTTATACTGACATCCACATTAAAAATTCACACATCTTCAGTAGAAAACCCAGATATCATTGAATGTTTCAGCCATTACATCCATACATTCTCCTCTGGGGGTGGCCCTGCATGGGGGGATCACTTCCCAGCAGTGTGCGTCTTAAAAATTGTAGCTGTGCGAGTAGGCCTCAGCGTGCAGGAGACAATTTAGCCGGAACAGAGTGAGCCTGTGAGATGGCGTCACTCTTATATAGCAGGGCGGGGCCTCGTGAAGCCACCGTATATTCCCTTTCAAACAGAGCCTGAAGATGGCCTCTGAATTAATTTTGGGATGAGCCTTATGAGGCTTCCCTATACTCCCGTGAGCAGGTAAGTATGTGCGACGTGTTCCATTGTGTGGGCTTAATTTTTAGCTTTCCAACACGGATCAGGCTATGCGCGTGGACCACCATCTTAGGTTCAGGTCAGTAGGCCACCATCTTAGGGTTAGGCACGCAGCTGAGATGGTTAGGGTTAGGGCTAGACGGAAGGAGAGTGTGTTAAGAGGAGCTAAGCAGATCTCCACACAGCAGCTACGGAGGGTTAGGGTTAGGGTTAGGGTTAGGGGTTAGGGGTTAGGGGTTAGGGTTAGGGTTAGGGTTAGGGTTAGGGTTAGGGTTAGGGTTAGGTTAGGTAAAGACCACCAGATCTCCCCATGTCGCCCGACGACTTCATGGTTATACAGAGATCCAAGGAGAGGCACGGGCCATTCGATAACGTGTCGGCGCCTACCCTAGCTTAGCATCATGACTGAATCATAAATATGAAAGTTGCAGTAGTAGACAGGGGTAATTTAAGCTTGAAGGACAGAGACGAGGAGCTTAGCGGTGGTTACCGCGGATGTCTCCCCTTGCCGCTTTGGCCGTATCCGTTTTTAACCCGTTTCCTATCGTCACACACAAAGGAGTTCGTTCGGAAAGGGGTCAGAAAAAGAGTAGAATGAAAAAGTGGAGAGAGAAAATGTGGTTTCATTAATTTAGAGTTTTGAGATTTAGATGAAAAGTGTACCATTAGTTAATTTTAATGGTTTGAATTGAGAGTTAAATAGTAAAGCTATTTGTGGAGATGTATTTTAAGATTAGGTAAGGAGTCAGAGTTTAGGTTTTAGGTAGCAAAGCTTGATTAGTTAGGTTTAGAATTGGATGAGGAGCCAGAGTTTAGGTTCAGGCAGTAAAGTTCGGTTGGTTGGTTTAGAATTGGGTAAGGGGCCAGAGTTTAAGTTTAGGCGGCAAGGTTCGATTGGTTAAGTTTAGGGTTAGGGTTGGGGTTAAGGTTAGGGTTAAGTTTAGAATTGGGTAAGGGGCCAGAGTTTAAGTTTAGGCGGCAAGGTTCGATTGGTTAAGTTTAGGGTTAGGGTTGGGGTTAAGGTTAAGTTTAGAATTGGGTAAGGGGCCAGAGTTTAAGTTTAGGCGGCAATGTTCGATTGGTTAGGTTTAGGGTTAAGGTTAAGGTTAGGGTTAGGTTTAGAATTGGGTAAGGGGCCAGAGTTTAAGTTTAGGCGGCAAGGTTCGATTGGTTAGGTTTAGGGTTAGGGTTAAGGTTAGGGTTAGATTTAGAGTTGGGTAAGGGGCCAGAGTTTAAGTTTAGGCGGCAAGGTTCGATTGGTTAGGTTTAGGGTTAAGGTTAAGGTTAGGGTTAGGTTTAGAATTGGGTAAGGAGCCAGAGTTTAGGTTCAGGCAGCAAAGCCCGATTGGTTAGGGTTAGAATTAGGTAAGGGGCTAGAGTTTAAGTTTAGGCAGCAAAGCTCGATTGGTTAAGTTTAGTGATTAGATGAATGGTCAGGTACTAGACCTATTAATGAATAAGATGGAGAATCATATGACCCGTTCTCATAATAGTGAGAATTGGTAGTCTGTATAAAAACAAAAGTGGTACAATATATAGAGCAAATGGTAAAATCCCAAAGTGAAGGGTAGTCAGTTGTTTTTTGAGCTCCAAAATAGAGGTATTTGGGGAACAAAATAGTCCTTTATGATTTTTGTTTGGAACACATCATCAGTAGTGGACCCAGAGATCATCGGGTGTTTCGGCCATTATCACCAGACACCCTCACCCCGGGGTGGCCCCGCCGAGGCTGATCAAATCCCCGGTCGTGTGTTATTGTTATTCAATTGGTCCCAACTAGGGGAGTAAAAGGACTGGTAGGTTGGTCAGGTCAGTGAACTTAAAGGTAGAGAAAGAATGGGTCAATAGACCAGAATTAAATGATTCTGATACAGGTGGATCCAGTGGAAGAAAAGGCTTGGTTGTTGTTCTGACTTTAGAAGTCTAGGAATGAACTACGAGAGAAAATAAAGAACGGTACCCTTAATCTAAAAGATATTGTTTTTATAAATACTATGAGTTGTCTCAATTGAGTTATTAAAGTTTAAAAATGTAATAAATTAATTTTAATTGTTAAAATTCTATTTTTAAGTTTTAAATATTTATAAATAGTAATATTATTAATGTTATATTAGTCAAATTAATTCAAATGAATTTATTAAATTATCAAGATAGATTTAACAGGAGAAAAGGCAGAGGTATAAGTCCCGTTGCATCCCACGGCAGGTCCCTAAATGGACCAGAGGACGTGTCATCAGAGGAATTAAATGTGCTAGGTCCCGGTGTATCCACGGCCAGTCCCTAAAATGGACTAGTGGACGATGTATCTGTATAAACTTGGGTCTAAAAAGGGAAATTTATTTTAGGGGAACGAAAGGATTGAAACTAAACGTATGTGGTGAAAGATGGGCTGTTGCAATGGTGGGTCTAAACCCATAGAAGACTTGGCGACGTTTAAGGTCCTGATTGCCTGGACTACCCACCCTGCGTGCTGTTCCAAGTGGAACCCAGGGGGGGCCGCATACTTACCATCCAACCCACTTAAAACCAATAGTTTGCACCATTTCTGGCTTCCCCAGTCTTAAGTCAATTGGATCTGAAGAAGGATGATCTCCAATCCAGGATGTATTGCACCCGTTTAGATAAGGTCTCACCAGGTCTGGGGGAACCGGGTTAGGGTTAGGGTTAGGGTTAGGGTTAGGGTTAGGGGTTAGGGTTAGGGGTTAGGGTTAGGGTTAGGGTTAGGGTTAGGGTTAGGGTTAGGGTTAGGGTTTAGGGTTAGGGTTAGGGGTTAGGGTTAGGGTTAGGGTTAGGGTAGGGTTAGGGGTTAGGGTTAGGGTTAGGGTTAGGGGTTAGGGTTAGGGTTAGGGTTAGGGTTAGGTTAGGTAAAGACCACCAGATCTCCCCATGTCGCCCGACGACTTCATGGTTATACAGAGATCCAAGGAGAGGCACGGGCCATTCGATAACGTGTCGGCGCCTACCCTAGCTTAGTATCATGACTGAATCATAAATATGAAAGTTGCAGTAGTAGACAGGGTAATTTAAGCTTGAAGGACAGAGACGAGGAGCTTAGCGGTGGTTACCGCGGATGTCTCCCCTTGCCGCTTTGGCCGTATCTGTTTTTAACCCGTTTCCTATCGTCACACACAAAGGAGTTCGTTCGGAAAGGGGTCAGAAAAAGAGTAGAATGAAAAAGTGGGGAGAGAAAATGTGGTTTCATTAATTTAGAGTTTTGAGATTTAGATGAAAAGTGTACCATAAGTTAATTTTAATGGTTTGAATTGAGAGTTAAATAGTAAAGCTATTTGTGGAGATGTATTTTAAGATTAGGTAAGGAGTCAGAGTTTAGGTTTTAGGTAGCAAAGCTTGATTAGTTAGGTTTAGAATTGGATGAGGAGCCAGAGTTTAGGTTCAGGCAGTAAAGTTCGGTTGGTTGGTTTAGAATTGGGTAAGGGGCCAGAGTTTAAGTTTAGGCGGCAAGGTTCGATTGGTTAAGTTTAGGGTTAGGGTTGGGGTTAAGGTTAGGGTTAAGTTTAGAATTGGGTAAGGGGCCAGAGTTTAAGTTTAGGCGGCAAGGTTCGATTGGTTAAGTTTAGGGTTAGGGTTGGGGTTAAGGTTAGGGTTAAGTTTAGAATTGGGTAAGGGGCCAGAGTTTAAGTTTAGGCGGCAATGTTCGATTGGTTAGGTTTAGGGTTAAGGTTAAGGTTAGGGTTAGGTTTAGAATTGGGTAAGGGGCCAGAGTTTAAGTTTAGGCGGCAAGGTTCGATTGGTTAGGTTTAGGGTTAGGGTTAAGGTTAGGGTTAGATTTAGAGTTGGGTAAGGGGCCAGAGTTTAAGTTTAGGCGGCAAGGTTCGATTGGTTAGGTTTAGGGTTAAGGTTAAGGTTAGGGTTAGGTTTAGAATTGGGTAAGGAGCCAGAGTTTAGGTTCAGGCAGCAAAGCCCGATTGGTTAGGGTTAGAATTAGGTAAGGGGCTAGAGTTTAAGTTTAGGCAGCAAAGCTCGATTGGTTAAGTTTAGTGATTAGATGAATGGTCAGGTACTAGACCTATTAATGAATAGGATGGAGAATCATATGACCCGTTCTCATAATAGTGAGAATTGGTAGTCTGTATAAAAACAAAAGTGGTACAATATATAGAGCAAATGGTAAAATCCCAAAGTGAAGGGTAGTCAGTTGTTTTTTGAGCTCCAAAATAGAGGTATTTGGGGAACAAAATAGTCCTTTATGATTTTTGTTTGGAACACATCATCAGTAGTGGACCCAGAGATCATCGGGTGTTTCGGCCATTATCACCAGACACCCTCACCCCGGGGTGGCCCCGCCGAGGCTGATCAAATCCCCGGTCGTGTGTTATTGTTATTCAATTGGTCCCAACTAGGGGAGTAAAAGGACTGGTAGGTTGGTCAGGTCAGTGAACTTAAAGGTAGAGAAAGAATGGGTCAATAGACCAGAATTAAATGATTCTGATACAGGTGGATCCAGTGGAAGAAAAGGCTTGGTTGTTGTTCTGACTTTAGAAGTCTAGGAATGAACTACGAGAGAAAATAAAGAACGGTACCCTTAATCTAAAAGATATTGTTTTTATAAATACTATGAGTTGTCTCAATTGAGTTATTAAAGTTTAAAAATGTAATAAATTAATTTTAATTGTTAAAATTCTATTTTTAAGTTTTAAATATTTATAAATAGTAATATTATTAATGTTATATTAGTCAAATTAATTCTAATTAATTTATTAAATTATCAAGATAGATTTAACAGGAGAAAAGGCAGAGGTATAAGTCCCGTTGCATCCCACGGCAGGTCCCTAAATGGACCAGAGGACGTGTCATCAGAGGAATTAAATGTGCTAGGTCCCGGTGTATCCACGGCCAGTCCCTAAAATGGACTAGTGGACGATGTATCTGTATAAACTTGGGTCTAAAAAGGGAAATTTATTTTAGGGGAACGAAAGGATTGAAACTAAACGTATGTGGTGAAAGATGGGCTGTTGCAATGGTGGGTCTAAACCCATAGAAGACTTGGCGACGTTTAAGGTCCTGATTGCCTGGACTACCCACCCTGCGTGCTGTTCCAAGTGGAACCCAGGGGGGCCGCATACTTACCATCCAACCCACTTAAAACCAATAGTTTGCACCATTTCTGGCTTCCCCAGTCTTAAGTCAATTGGATCTGAAGAAGGATGATCTCCAATCCAGGATGTATTGCACCCGTTTAGATAAGGTCTCACCAGGTCTGGGGGAACCGGGTCCGATCAATATCAGCTGTGATGGGGCACTGCCTAATTGAAACGAACCGCACCTCCCGTATCCGCCCTGGCAGACCGAGATCCGACTACGGGATGGACCAGGAATGTACCGCACCAGTATAGACAAGGTCTCCCCAAGCAGGGGGAAACCGGGTTCGATCAGCATCAGCTGTGATGGGGGCACTGCTCAACTGAAAAGAACCACACCTTCCCGTATCCGCTATGGTAGACCCCGGTCCAACTGAGGGTTTGATCGCACCAGAACAGGCAGGGTCCCAGCAGGCCTGGGGGAGCCGAGTTCCATCAACATTAGCTGTGATTAAACACCGCCTAATCGAAAAGAACCACACCTCCCCGTATCAGCCTGCCCGACCGAGGCCCGGCTGAGGAAACCTGGGTTTTTTTGTCGCATCAAAAGGGATCCATTCCTGAGCTTCATACACCGCTAGGCTTCAGGAAAGATCAGTACCGGCCTTGTCCACACCAACATTTATTTTGTGACCAGTGCAATCGAAAGAAAGAACTCTAACCCTAAGGTGAAGCTCAGTCAATCGGTGGTGAATAAAGGCTAGAAATGCCAGTCACCCCATGTAATTGGCAACCTCCCTGACTCATGGTGTCATATGAAAATTTTATTTTATTTGAAAAAAGGCAATTTTATGATGGTATATTGTTCTTTGATATTAGTAATTACGTTTTCAAAGAAAAAAAGTTAATAAATAGTTGTTTATAAGGTATTAATTCATTACATTTGTATCCAAGTGCTACCACTAGGTATTCTGGGTAAAACCAACTGAACCAGGAAGTATATTGGTTTCTGTAAAAGTCTGCCATTGTGGTCAAATGACGTTACTGCAATTGTTTTATTTAGAGTGCTGAGATAGGTCCTGTGGCCAAATGGTGGTACTACAACTTCCGTATAGGGTCATGACGTCACCCATTAGCATTAGCCTGTTAGCTTAGCATGTAGCATGAAATTAGCATTTCATTTTTTGAGTTATTTTGTTATTTTGAATATTGTTGTGTTCTTGTTTGTGCTTCTATGATTAGCATATAGCTTAGCATGTAGCTTAGTATGTAGCATAACATTAGCATTTTGTTTTTTGAGTTAATTTTGTTATTTTTGATATTGTTGTGTTCTTGTTTGTATTTCTAGCATTAGCATGTAGCTTAGCATGTAGCATAAAGTTAGCATTTCGTTTTTTTTGAGTTATTTTTGTTATTTTTAATGTTGTTATGTTCTTGCTTGTGCTTCTAGCATTAGCATGTAGCTTAGCATGTAGCATAAAGTTAGTATTTCGTTATTTTGAGTTATTTTTGATATTGTTGTGTTCTTGTTTGTACTTCTAGCATTAGCATGTAGCATAAAGTTAGTATTTCGTTATTTTGAGTTATTTTTGTTATTTTTAATATTGTTGTGTTCTTGTTTGTACTTCTGGTATTAGCATATAGCTTAGTATGTAGCGTCAATCAAAAACTTATATTGGCAGGGTTTTTAGAGGAGAGGTGGAAAAGAGAAAAGGTCCCCCACGGAACCTTTAGGAGTGGTGAGAGGTAAAGAGTAGGTCAGTGACTACCTTCCATACTCCCCCGCCGGGATAGGCTTTCTCTCTTAACCTGTTACCCTCTAAACGGAGCCCCGGGAGGTCCGAGAGGGGAAAGGTTGGTAAAGCGATAGATTAAAGTGATGAGGAGTAGATAAAAAAGGTCCCTGCTGGGACTTTAGTTGGAGTTGGTGAGAGGTATGGAGGTATAATGCGTGTACGCTGGATACCCTCCCTCTGGTAACCTATACCCCATGTCCAGGATTAGAAGAGTCCGAGAGGGTAACGGTTTAGAATAGAAAGGAGAGAGGTGAGATAGATAAAATAACCATTTTAGATATTGGATTTCAAATATTTGATGTTGAACTATAATATTAATCCTGATTTTTGGGATATTTAACTGTTCGAAATAGTAAAGTTTCGCATGTTAGCATAAAAATAGCATTTCTTTTTAAAGGTTTTTTGTGAAGATGTTTTTTACTAGACTGTACCTCCCAAAACGTCTGTACTTAAGGGGACGAAGGCGGCCGAAGTCGCCTGCGACACCCCAATCTTTGGTTTTGTTCTAGAAGCAACAAAACCCCATCTGAAAATCTAGTGTCAGGTTACCCATAGGTTACCCACTGACTGATAAGTAGAAATTTCAGTTGTTCAGAGAACTCCATGACAACAGAGACTAACTCTTCGCGGCAGATTAAACTGACCACGGTCGGAGACTCATAGTGTTTGGGAGGAGTTTTTGATTTTAATTGCAGGTAAAGTGGTCTAATTGATCAGTGGTAGGAAAGAAAACGAGCGGCTCAGTCAATGATACCTCGGTTCGGTGCAGGTCCCCCATTTGTCGAGGCACTGGCTGGGTTAGGTTAGGTAAAGACCACCAGATCTCCCCATGTCGCCCGACGACTTCATGGTTATACAGAGATCCAAGGAGAGGCACGGGCCATTCGATAACGTGTCGGCGCCTACCCTAGCTTAGTATCATGACTGAATCATAAATATGAAAGTTGCAGTAGTAGACAGGGTAATTTAAGCTTGAAGGACAGAGACGAGGAGCTTAGCGGTGGTTACCGCGGATGTCTCCCCTTGCCGCTTTGGCCGTATCTGTTTTTAACCCGTTTCCTATCGTCACACACAAAGGAGTTCGTTCGGAAAGGGGTCAGAAAAAGAGTAGAATGAAAAAGTGGGGAGAGAAAATGTGGTTTCATTAATTTAGAGTTTTGAGATTTAGATGAAAAGTGTACCATAAGTTAATTTTAATGGTTTGAATTGAGAGTTAAATAGTAAAGCTATTTGTGGAGATGTATTTTAAGATTAGGTAAGGAGTCAGAGTTTAGGTTTTAGGTAGCAAAGCTTGATTAGTTAGGTTTAGAATTGGATGAGGAGCCAGAGTTTAGGTTCAGGCAGTAAAGTTCGGTTGGTTGGTTTAGAATTGGGTAAGGGGCCAGAGTTTAAGTTTAGGCGGCAAGGTTCGATTGGTTAAGTTTAGGGTTAGGGTTGGGGTTAAGGTTAGGATTAAGTTTAGAATTGGGTAAGGGGCCAGAGTTTAAGTTTAGGCGGCAAGGTTCGATTGGTTAAGTTTAGGGTTAGGGTTGGGGTTAAGGTTAGGGTTAAGTTTAGAATTGGGTAAGGGGCCAGAGTTTAAGTTTAGGCGGCAATGTTCGATTGGTTAGGTTTAGGGTTAAGGTTAAGGTTAGGGTTAGGTTTAGAATTGGGTAAGGGGCCAGAGTTTAAGTTTAGGCGGCAAGGTTCGATTGGTTAGGTTTAGGGTTAGGGTTAAGGTTAGGGTTAGATTTAGAGTTGGGTAAGGGGCCAGAGTTTAAGTTTAGGCGGCAAGGTTCGATTGGTTAGGTTTAGGGTTAAGGTTAAGGTTAGGGTTAGGTTTAGAATTGGGTAAGGAGCCAGAGTTTAGGTTCAGGCAGCAAAGCCCGATTGGTTAGGGTTAGAATTAGGTAAGGGGCTAGAGTTTAAGTTTAGGCAGCAAAGCTCGATTGGTTAAGTTTAGTGATTAGATGAATGGTCAGGTACTAGACCTATTAATGAATAGGATGGAGAATCATATGACCCGTTCTCATAATAGTGAGAATTGGTAGTCTGTATAAAAACAAAAGTGGTACAATATATAGAGCAAATGGTAAAATCCCAAAGGGTTAGGGTTAGGGTTAGGGTTTAGGGTTAGGGTTAGGGTTAGGGTTAGGGTTAGGGTTAGGGTTAGGGTTAGGGTTAGGGTTAGGGTTAGGGGTTAGGGTTAGGGTTAGGGTTAGGGTTAGGGGTTAGGGTTAGGGTTAGGGTTAGGTTTTTGTAAGGGCCACCAGATCTCCCCATGTCGCCCGACGACTTCATGGTTATACAGAGATCCAAGGAGAGGCACGGGCCATTCGATAACGTGTCGGCGCCTACCCTAGCTTAGTACCATAGACTGAGTCATAAATATGAAGGGTGTGAAGTGGATAAGGTAAATTAAGTTTGAAACACAGAGACGGGGGGGGGCTAGCTGTGGTTAGGGTTAGGGTTAGGGTTAGGGTTAGGGTTAGGGTTAGGGTTAGGTTTTGTAAAGGCCACCAGATCTCCCCATGTCGTCCGACGACTTCATGGTTATACAGAGATCCAAGGAGAGGCACGGGCCATTCGATAACGTGTTGGCGCCCTACCCTAGCTTAGCATCATGACTGAGTCATAAATATAAAGGGGTTGTAAAGTGTACAAGGTAATATTGAGCTTGAAGGACAGAGACCAGGCGGTAAGCTGTAAAAAACGGCAACAACCGGCCCTCCAGGAATGGCGGTTTCTCTGTAAACCCGTTATCTCCCGAAAGACCCCAAGGGGGCTCGAGAGGGGAAGGGGTTTATGAAGCAAAGAATGAAAATAGCGAGAGTGTGGTTTTATTATTTTTGAGGTTAGGTAAAAGTGTACCATTGATTGATTATAGTAGTTTAAATTGAAAGTTTAGGCGGCAAGGTTCGATTGGTTAGGTTTAGGGTTAGGGTTAAAGGTTAGGGTTAGGGTTAGAATTGGGTGAGGGGCCAGAGTTTAAGTTTAGGCGGCAAGGTTCGATTGGTTAGGGTTAGG
>NW_022987776.1:0-30000 GCF_902827165.1 Trematomus bernacchii
AACAAACTTAAAACTAGCTTTATTAAATGTCAGGTCTTTGGCAGGAAAAACATTTTTAATCAATGATTTTATCACTGAGCACAATCTCGATTTTATGTTTTTAACGGAAACTTGGATTGAACAAAATAACAGGGCAGCTGTTCTTATCGAATCAACCCCTCCCAACTTTAGTTTTATGAGTCAGGAAAGAATGCATAAGAAAGGGGGTGGAGTTGCTATTTTGTTCAATGATTCCATTCAATGCAGGAAGACATCTTATGGGGACTTTGCTTCTTTTGAATATGTGGCCCTCAGCTGAAATGCTCCTCTCGAGCTCTGTTCCTAAATATCTATAGACCACCCAAATACTGTGCAAGCTTTTTTGATGATTTTACTGAACTGCTGTCTATAGTGTGTATTGACTTTGACCGTTTAGTCATTGTTGGTGATTTTAACATCCATGTTGACAACCCCCAGGACAGAGGGGCTAAAGAACTGTTTTGTGTTCTTGATAACTATGGACTGACTCAGCATGTGGCGGAGCCCACGCACAATAAGGGGCACACTCTGGACTTAATGATCTCAAAGGGTCTGAATATCTCTGAGGTTGTGGTGACTGATGTTGCACTCTCTGATCATTCCTGTGTTTTCTTTGAGAGCTCTATTTCTGTTCACAAAAATGTTCAGAAAGAGGTAACCACAAAGCGATATTTAACTGAAAATACTAGGGAAATGTTTACTCATAATTTCTCATCCACACTTGCCCCTGCTAACATCTCAGTAAATGAGCTAGTAGATCATTTTAATTCAAAAATTAAAAATGTTATAGATACCATTGCTCCAACTAAGGTAAAGGAAGTGATTAGCAAGAAAATATCTCCATGGAGAAAGGCCATGACCGTGAGAACAGAAAAAAGAGAGTGTCGAAAAGCTGAACGTAGGTGGCGAAAAACAAATCTCCAGGTTCACTTTGAAATCTATAAAGAGAGACTTGGCCTTTATAATTGGAATTGAAAAACGCACGACAGTCTTTCTTCTCTGACATCATTACCAAAACAAAAACAACGCACGTGCCTTGTTTGCTACCGTCGACAGACTAACTAACCCCCCAGTGTCAGTAGCCTCTGAATTTCTATCCACCAGGGCGTGCAATGATTTTGCCTCCTTCTTCACTGACAAAATTCAGAAAATTAGACAAGCAGTCAGTGCCTCTACATCAGGTACAGCAAAGGTTTTGTCCCTATGTCCACCTAATATCAATTCAAACACCATGACACAATTCCATCAGATTAATGGTAAAAACTTAGAGGACATTATTCAACTTCTGAAATCCTCCTCCTGCTGCCTTGATATTATTCCAACAGGATTTTTCAAAGATGTTTTTCCTTGCATGGCCTCAGATCTACTTCATATAGTAAACACATCTCTTCACTCAGGTATTTTTCCAGAGGCCCTGAAAACTGCAGTCATTAAACCGCTCTTAAAAAAGAATAATCTAGATGCCTCAGTAATGAACAATTACAGGCCAATATCAAACCTGCCATTTCTAGGTAAAATCATTGAAAAAGTAGTATTTCAACAGTTGAGTAACTTCTTGCATTTAAATAACTGTTTGGATGTGTTCCAGTCAGGATTTCGTCCAAACCACAGCACTGAGACTGCTCTTGTAAAGGTCTTCAATGACATCCACTTAAACACAGACAGTGGCAGAACTTCAGTGTTAGTATTATTAGATCTCAGTGCTGCATTTGACACTGTTGACCACAACATATTACTAGACCGACTAGAAAACTGGGTGGGACTTTCGGCAACAGTTCTAAATTGGTTTGAGTCCTACTTAAAGGACAGAAAAAACTTTATTTCTATAGGTAAATACACATCTGAGTTGACAAATATGACATGTGGGGTACCTCAAGGCTCCATCTTAGGGCCTCTTCTCTTTAACATCTACATGCTACCACTGGCTCAGATAATGAAAAACAACAAAATAAGTTACCATAGCTATGCGGATGACACACAAATTTACGTAACAATTTCACCAGGAGATTATGCTCCAATTCAAACACTGAGTAAGTGCATTGAACAAATCAATGACTGGATGTGTCAGAACTTTCTCCAATTAAACAAAGATAAAACTGAGGTAATGGTTTTTGGAGCCAAAGCAGAACGTATAAAAGTTAGCGCTGAGCTTCAGTCTGCAATGTTCAAAACAACAGATAAAGCCAGAAATCTAGGTGTAGTCATGGACTCTGACCTGAGTTTCAACAGTCACATTAAAACAGTTACTAAATCAGCCTACTATCACCTGAAGAACATATCTAGGATTAAAAGACTAATGTCACAGCAGGATTTGGAAAAACTTGTCCATGCTTTTATCTTCAGTAGACTCGACTACTGCAATGGTGTCTTTACAGGCCTCACTAAAAAATCTATTAGAAAGCTGCAGCTAATTCAGAACGCCGCTGCTCGAGTCCTCACTAACACTAAGAAAGTGGATCACATCACTCCTGTTCTGAAGTCCTTACACTGGCTTCCTGTGTGTCAAAGAATAGATTTCAAAATATTGTTGCTGGTTTATAAAGCTTTGAATGGTTTAGGCCCAAAATACATGTCTGACCTGCTGCTAAATTATGAACCATCCAGAACCCTCAGGTCTTCAGGGACTGGTCAGCTTTCTGTCCCCAGAGTCAGAACTAAACATGGTAAAGCAGCATTCAGTTATTATGCTCCGAATATCTGGAACAAACTCCCAGAAACCTGCAGGTCCGCTGCAACTCTTACTACTTTTAAATCCAGGCTGAAGACTTTTCTTTTTGCCGCTGCTTTTAATTGAACTATTCACATCTTAAACTGCACTGTAACTTTTAACTTTTATCCATGTATTTTTTCTTTTAATGTTTATTTTATTATCTTTCCTTTTTAATGACTGATTTTAAATGCCATTTTTAAAATGTCTTCCATTTTTGTAAAGCACTTTGAATTACCTTGTGTTGAAAGGTGCTATATAAATAAACTTGCCTTGCCTTGCCTTGCCTTGCCTTGCCTTGCCTTGCCTATCTATCTATCTATCTATCTATCTATCCATCTACCTATCTATCTACCTATCTATCTATCTATCTATCCATCCATCCATCTCTCTCTCTCTCTCTCTCTATCTATCTATCTCTCTCTCTCTCTATCTAATGAATGGTCAAACGAACAGAAAGGAGTTTTTGTTAGAGTGCATCAAAGTGATCAAAGTGCAGTATGTAACCCCTGGTGGCTTCTCTAGCACAGCCTACAGCCGTGATAGAAAGGAAACGAATCATTCAGAGAAACTGAAAGAGAAAGAAGGGTCAAAAGTTCAACAAGTTTTCCAGACTGAGAGTTTTGGACACCTTCTCCCTCCCTAACCTGTTTATCTATAGAAACACAAAACAAGATAATAACTCCCCCTCTTCCTCTCGTCTCCTATTTTCCTCTCTGCTGTCGGTGGCCCCCCCGCCGGCACAATCAGACGAGTGTTGATCCGAGTGTGTTGTGTGTCTGTCTCCCACTGATCGCAGATAGGAGGCGTGCCGCAGAGCCGCCAGACAGACACACACACACACACACACACACACACACTAACACTAACACACACTAACACACACTTCACACTGAGGATGCAGTGAGCACACACACTGTGATCACATGACGTGGACGGTGCTTATCTAACGGACTTGTTTCTCTGTCTGGAGTTTTGTTTTCTTCCTCACTCACTTCAGGAGCACATGCAGCTCATTTAGGAACGCCAGGCTGTGGGTTTGTATAATTCCTGCGTCGGCCTCGTAACATTTCCGGACAAGAGGAGGCTTTACGTGATGTGGACCCAAATGATTCAAGGTCAAAAGGGGAGAAGAAGTCTCGGGTAAACTATTCATGTCCAACTGTAGACGCAGCTAGAAACAGAAAAAGGAAAGTATGAAAAACAAGAATAACTTGCCAAGAAACGAACGTCAGTGATTATGTTTGTTTTGAAAAAGGTAGTTTAACGTGTGAGTCAGATAGTGAACGTTTAGGAGGGGAACTGTTTAGCTCTAACTGCGTTTTAGAGGCATTCAACTTGTTGTTTTTCAAGATGATGGCACTAAAACCTAAATTGTAGCTTCTTAAGTGGACAGTTTTCATTAAGTCTTTGTTCTGAATGCCTCCCATCAATATCAATGTAAAGTACAGACACTACATACTGATATACACCTGAACATCAGCAGGAGAGGACTCTTTAAAGTAGAGACACTACATACTGATATACACCTGAACATCAGCAGGAGAGGACTCTTTAAAGTAGAGACACTACATACTGATATACACCTGAACATCAGCAGGAGAGGACTCTTTAAAGTAGAGACACTACATACTGATATACACCTGAACATCAGCAGGAGAGGACTCTTTAAAGTCGAGACACTACATACTGATATACACCTGAACATCAGCAGGAGAGAACTCTTTAAAGTAGAGACACTAGATACTGATATACACCTGAACATCAGCAGGAGAGGACTCTTTAAAGTAGAGACACTACATACTGATATACACCTGAACATCAGCAGGAGAGGACTCTTTAAAGTAGAGACACTACATACTGATATACACCTGAAAATGAGCATATATGGTCAGTTTCATTAAATTATTACAAATATTCATTTATAGTGACTATACTTATATATCCTTTCCTCGTAAATGAGATATCTGGCAGATATAACAGCGTCTGGCATCACCAGCAGCAGAAACAGTTCTCGGCACCAACTACAATCTTTTAAAGCGATGTCTCTGTTTCTGATTAGTTTTATGCTTTAAGAAATCTGCCCTTGCCCTCTTGGTGTGCCCTGAACGCGTCAGACACAATAAATAGCTTTAATCCGGCCACGTTCAGCTTCCCCTGAATCATTCACACCCCTCTGGCTCTCAGTGTTCCAGCTCTGTGTTCATATGAGCCCCAGAACAATGCAAAAGTAAAGTAATACGTTTGGAGTTCATCTATATGGATGCAGGTTACAGATACTGAGCATCTGAGCTGACAGGACTCGTGGATAATTGCCATCTTGCTAAGTTCCCAAAGGATTTACGGAAATAAACAGACATTTCAGGAATACAAAACCCTCCTGAAATGCGAAACAAAACACATAAAAACGACCGTGAATCATGCTCTGCTGGCTCGCTCATGACACATTGTGTTAACCACACACTCACACACACACTCGTCGTTCCTCTCTGCTCCTGGGTAATTAGCTGATTAGCTGCTTAATTAGCAGCATGTAATCATGACGATGGATGAGCTGCCTAATTGAGGAAGTGAAGAGAAGAAGAGTGTGTGTATGTGGAGGATGACATTCTGCCGCTGAGAGTCTCCACTGAATACAACAGAGGAGAATAAAATAAAACGGTAAGAATCATCCTTCAGAGAAGAGGAGGGATCAGTGTTGGAGCAGAAATGAATCAGATGTGTCCAGGAAGAGTCACGTCCTCGAGGGAGAAGGACTCAGTTGTTGTTGGTGTTGAGTGGATTAGATTCAAGTAGAGAGTAATCTCATATCTGCACTTTATAGCAGAGGAAATCCGTTGTCTTTGGATTCAGTAGAATAAATCAGAACAGGTGCCATTTTTCTTTTTAGTCCCCACAACATCCAAGTTTCAAACTGGTTTTTTTACTGATAAGAAAATCTAGAAATTAATCCTAGAATTGATTTATCTGTTAAAGAGTCCTCTCCTGCTGATGTTCAGGTGTATATCAGTATGTATTATCTCTACTTTAAAGAGTCCTCTCCTGCTGATGTTCAGGAGTATATCAGTATGTAGTGTTTCTACTTTAAAGAGTCCTCTCCTGCTGATGTTCAGGTGTATATCAGTATGTAGTGTCTCTACTTTAAAGAGTCCTCTCCTGCTGATGTTCAGGTGTATATCAGTATGTAGAGTCTCTACTTTAAAGAGTCCTCTCCTGCTGATGTTCAGGTGTATATCAGTATGTAGTGTCTCTACTTTAAAGAGTCCTCTCCTGCTGATGTTCAGGTGTATATCAGTATGTAGTGTCTCTACTTTAAAGAGTCCTCTCCTGCTGATGTTCAGGTGTATATCAGTATGTAGTGTCTCTACTTTAAAGAGTCCTCTCCTGCTGATGTTCAGGTGTATATCAGTATGTAGTGTCTCTACTTTAAAGAGTCCTCTCCTGCTGATGTTCAGGTGTATATCAGTATGTAGTGTCTCTACTTTAAAGAGTCCTCTCCTGCTGATGTTCAGGTGTATATCAGTATGTAGTGTCTCTACTTTAAAGAGTCCTCTCCTGCTGATGTTCAGGTGTATATCAGTATGTAGTGTCTCTACTTTAAAGAGTCCTCTCCTGCTGATGTTCAGGTGTATATCAGTATTGTAGTGTCTCTACTTTAAAGAGTCCTCTCCTGCTGATGTTCAGGTGTATATCAGTATGTAGTGTCTCTACTTTAAAGAGTCCTCTCCTGATGATGTTCAGGTGTATATCAGTATGTAGTGTCTCTACTTTAAAGAGTCCTCTCCTGCTGATGTTCAGGTGTATATCAGTATGTAGTGTCTCTACTTTAAAGAGTCCTCTCATCAGATCAGATTCCCCACATGGACTTCCATTACTCCGATTTATAAAGGGATCAAAAATATTTGCCCATCGCTAAAGGACAGAGAAGAAGAGAGAGCGAACAGAAGACAGCTTTGACATTTCATCAGTCAAATCATCATTAATTATGGATATTAATACGGCCGATTCGAATTGTTTTGCAATTCGGACACAGAGTTCTGGCGAGGGGATCAAACCCTCGTCGGCTCACAGATCCACAAATTGATCGTGGCATATCCTCCCCGTTCAAAATGATAATCTTATTACAGCGGCCTGATTCTGTCGCTGACCCCGGATCAGACGGATATCGACCCCCCATGGAGAAAACCGGGGTGTTAAAGGATGCCTTGGGAGATAAAGAATACCCAGAATTAGAATATTAAGGCGATAAAAGGACGGAGAAATAAAACTGAATGAAATGAAACAATAAAAAGAATTAGAGGAGGCGGCGTGGATTCTTTTATAGTGCCAATTAAACGAGGAGATCGGATCCCAGGAGCTATTGACATTTCCCCATATTCAATATGACAGATATGACTGATTAGTTCACCGGGAAGCCTCATCAATAATCCGCCTGCCAATCAAACGTGACCTTTAGAGGGAGAGGTGATGAAATAACGGGAACACGGGACCGTCCGATACCCGCCTCCAATCCATCAAAAGTGATGACGGAGAGGAGGCGTAGTGGAGGGGGTTCAGGGTGCAGGGGTGTGTGGTTCTGCTGCAGAAAAACATGCTATAAGTGGAACAGGTGTTCAGTGACGGAGGTTCAAAGTGATGAAATGCACCTTCTGACGGCCGTGTTGGAGGTGCAGTGCATGATGGGAGGGACACTTTCACACAAGAGACACTTTTCAGCCTCCTACAAACAGTAAACACTGGTTTATTTAGACTTTTAGAGCGATTGCTACATAGAAGTCTGCACAGTTAAATTAAAGGTCACCTACCATGCTATTTTTAGGCAATAGCATAGGTCTCAGATATATACAAATATATAAAAAGTGTTTTGCTCAAAATACCAAACAGGTCACCCATTCTAGCCATGCCTCATATCCCTCTATTTCACTTCCTGTTTCTAAAGTGCTGATTTGGGGTATAAAGCTTCAAACAAATAAAAAGGAGGGGTCTGAGCTCATGCGGGACCCGGCAGCTACTGTCTAAACTAAATGCTGCCGTGATGAAACGCCATATCATGGATTATCAAGGATTCTCTCTGAAACAGTATGGAGCTCAAAGGCTTTCTCTCTTGCCGGTTATACCACAAGGTGAGTTCCTTTTTATTTCCTGTTTCTTCACACACATGCTCTCCAGTACAGGTTAGCTCTGAGTGTTAGCGATGCTAATGTAAACACCGACCATATTACGTCCAAAACAGTCGGGCATTGTTTCCGATAGCAACGTTTCTGATAGGGCCGTGGGTCCACATTTCAGATATTACGTCATATCGGACGCAAATCTGGATCAGCTCCGTTGTTCCCCCGTTTTTAGAGATTTGGGTACGGAGGAGAAGAGAGAGGGTTTTATTTCCTGGCGCTTCGTGAGTTCGCTGACACACCGGGGACACATGTTGATGAAGAGAAGACATCAAGAAGTGCATTTTGCATGATAGGTCCCCTTTAAGTTTTAGCTAACTCACAACATGGACTAGTGCAATATCTAAATTGCGCAACATTTGGTCAAAGAAATGTCAAAATATCTGAATAAAGTGCAGTGGTGCTGCAAAGAAGTCCCGGCCTATGAACAGTATTCTACAAACTTGATAAAAAATGCTTGTTTTGTAAAGATCGTCCTAAAAAATGTAACAAAAAAAGATAATATGAATAACATATAAAAAATGTACCTTCCCTCGGATATATTATACCGCACAAAACACAATTGTGATATTATTACTGTGGATTTATCTTCCATTACTTGCTGTAATATTTGAAAAAAATGCCGAAAATGAACATTGTCTTTGCAATTTATTTGTTGTCTAACGATAGCTTGTCAGACTCCACTAATGCAATGAATGAAACCTTCAAGCTTGTTTTCTTGGAGAAAGAAATACGACAAAAGCATCGACAGACGTTTCACAGCAAGGACACAGAGAGACAGAAAATACAATAAAACCGTCCGTACCTCGATCTTCTTCCAGACGTCCGGGTCTTTGTCCTGGTTCTGGAGGTCCTGGTTCTGGAGGTCCTGGTTCTGGAGGTCCTGGTTCTGGAGGTCCTGGTTCTGGAGGTCCTGGAGCAGCCGCTGTACCAGAGACGCACCTCCACGCATGTCCACCGGGGGCGCTGTCAGAGCTGGGAAGTAGGAGTACAAATGCTTTGTTACTTAAGTACATGTTTCTGGTATCAGTACTTTACTCCACTACTTATTTTTCTGACGACTTGTTACTTTGACTTCTTACATTTTGAACACAAATACCTGTACTTTCTACTTCTTACATGCTGAACACAAATACCTGTACTTTCTACTTCTTACATTTTGAACACAAATACCTGTACTTTCTACTTCTTACATTTTGAACACAAATACCTGTACTTTCTACTTCTTACATTTTGAACACAAATACCTGTACTTTCTACTTCTTACATGTTGAACACAAATACCTGTACTTTCTACTTCTTACATGTTGAACACAAATACCTGTACTTTCTACTTCTTACATTTTGAACACAAATACCTGTACTTTCTACTTCTTACATGTTGAACACAAATACCTGTACTTTCTACTTCTTACATGTTGAACACAAATACCTGTACTTTCTACTTCTTACATGCTGAACACAAATACCTGTACTTTCTACTTCTTACATTTTGAACACAAATACCTGTACTTTCTACTTCTTACATTTTGAACACAAATACCTGTACTTTCTACTTCTTACATTTTGAACACAAATACCTGTACTTTCTACTTCTTACATTTTGAACACAAATACCTGTACTTTCTACTTCTTACATTTTGAACACAAATACCTGTACTTTCTACTTCTTACATGTTGAACACAAATACCTGTACTTTCTACTTCTTACATGTTGAACACAAATACCTGTACTTTCTACTTCTTACATTTTGAACACAAATACCTGTACTTTCTACTTCTTACATGTTGAACACAAATACCTGTACTTTCTACTTCTCACATGTTGAACACAAATACCTGTACTTTCTACTTCTTACATGTTGAACACAAATACCTGTACTTTCTACTTCTTACATGTTGAACCCAAATACCTGTACTTTCTACTTCTTACATGTTGAACACAAATACCTGTACTTTCTACTTCTCACATTTCCCAAACAGGCTGGTTCCTTTAGTTTGAATGTGTGTTTGGTGGCGTGATCATTATTATTTAGAGTCATTGCGTGCCTATTGATTTGAACACGATCCGTGTATCCATCATTTCCTGGTCTTCTCTAAAGAAGAGGGACCAATGAAAACGTTGTCATGTTGCCGTTGTTCAGCATGGAAACATTCATTAGCTAACAATGACATTATTGTTCTATTAATATAAAGGGAGGTCAGGTACTCTTTAAAACAGCTGCTAGTTATGGGTACTTTTTACTGAAGTACATTTCAAAGCCCTCTTTACTTTGACTTGAGTAAAGAAGTTTAGTCAGTACTTCTACTTTCACCAGAGTATTTTTAAACACGAGTATCTGTACTTCTACTTGAGTAAAGGATGTACTTTTGTAATCTCTGCTTGCTGTCAGGTTCATGCGGCGCTCCGTAGATCTTCGGCCCTCGTCTTCTTCAGACTGAAGGTCACTCAGCGGTCCAGACTCCATGCTCTCGTCCAATGAGGGAGCGATATCGCTGGAGGAGGCGGAGCTAAAGCGGCTCACCAGGTTGCGTCTGAAGGGAAGCTGAAGGAGGGGATCAACAGATGTTCAGATATGAGATTAGATCGACTTCATTGGTCCAAATATTTACGAAATGGTTTTGTTATAGCAGAATGTTAACAAGGCATTGCATATAAATGTACAAATAGAATAAAACAGCATTCACAATTTAAGTAGAAAAGTAGTGCGATCAAAATATAATTAACGTGCCAAAAGTAAAAGCAAGTACTTCTAAATTGCACTTAAGTATGAAACGTGATTAAATGTACTTCATTACATTACACCACTGCGAAAACACAATTTAAATATAGAGATTAAGTCACACTATAACAGACCAATTGTGTGCACAGTCTTTAAACCACATTTAAATACAACAAAGTAAAGTGTGTTTTTAGCATGTAAGGTGTTTAAAACATAAATAAAGATATATATAATATGTACCAGCGGTGGCAGAAGAGAAGGCATCTCGTCCAGCTCCCAGTCCTGGTTCAACTCCGTCAATTCCCAGTCGTCCACATCTTGCAAAGCATCCTGGGTAGAATCACATCCACCGGGCCTCTGCGGGACAAAGAGAGAGATTAAAGGGGTCTTGTTTCTATATCATATACAGTATGTGCACAACAGAATATGTTGTTCATTAACCCGCAAATAGTAACCAGGACTGTTCATACATAACACCTGCACTGTTTTACAATACTTTCACCTGCACTCTCATCTGCACATTTAAAGTGGACCTATCATGCTATATTTGAATAACATAGTGTAGGACCATACCTATATAAGGCATATTTATACCTTTTTTTTTTTCAAAATACCAAACAGATCATGCATTTTAGCCATGCCTCATTTTGCTCAATTTGACATTTTTTAGCTCTGTTTTTGCAAGGGCTGATTCTGTGAGAACAGCACCATCTACAGGCCTGGCATATGTACTACAGCGTCTCCAGCGCTTTCGAACGGCAATGGCCGTGGCTGTCTCCTCCTGATTGGTGGAGTTGGCCCAATAGCCGTAGCGCCACCGTCCTGACGTCAGGACAGTGTTCAAATCTGGATCAGTTTTGATCAGATCCGTTGCAGCCCCTTTTTTAGAGATTTGGGTATGGAGGAAAATAGAGAGGGTTGTGTTTTCTGACACTTGGTGAGTTCCCTGGAACACCGGGGACACATATTCATGTAGAAAAGACGTACACAAGTGCATTTTGCATGATAGGTCCCCTTTAAGTAAATATATGTCATACAAATGCTCAACGTTTTACTGTGATATCTTGTTTTAATAGTTACTTTATCACTTTATTTTTGCTGTATTATTATTACATGTGTATTCTATTTTACTCTGAAAACTGTTGCTGATATAAACGCCTGAATTTTCCCACGGAGATAAATAAAGCTTCATCGTATCTTATCTTATCTTAAAGGTCTCCTATCATGCTATTTTTCGGCACATATTATAGGTCTCAGATATATACAAATATATATAAAAACATGTCTCTGAACTGTTTTGCTCAAAATACCAAACAGATCATTCTGCTCTAGTTCAGCTGTTACTAAAGAGCTGATCCTGGGTCTGTAGCTTTAAAAAAAAACATTGTTTCTGACAGCAACGTTTCTGATTGGCCCGTGGGTGTAAAGCCCGCCCACATTTTAGTAATGTCGTCATGATGCAGCAAATCTGGATCAGCTCCGTTGTTTCCCCGTTTTTAGAGATGTGGGTACGGAGGAAAAGAGAGAGGGTTTTGTTTCCTGACGCTGCGTGAGTTCCCCGACACACCGGGAACACACCGGGGACACACCGGGGACACACCGGGGACACACTGGGGACACATGTGGCGCATTTCCACTACAGCGCGGTGCGCGGTTTAAGCGTGCCGTGCCGTGCCCGGCCCGTCTTTGGTTGCGTTTCCACTAGGCGTAGTTCCGGCTAGCGGGTACTTTTTCACAGTTTTCTGGCTCTCCAAAATTGAGGTTCTTTCCGGGCCAACAACCAGGCTGAGTATGCTAAACTAGTGAGAGAATCGCTGGCAACTACAACAAGATGAACATATTTGACCGTGATTTAATTGTAATACACGTTTCTAAATGATGCCGAAGTAACAACATACTGATACCGGTTAGTAAAAACCATGAATTAATGCTTTGACAAGTCTGCAGACAGACGGCAGGCGAAAAACCTTTTAAAATGCGTGTTTTCTAAATGGAGATTGGCTAAGCTAACGCAGTATATGCTCCGACCGTCCACACTCACAACAACGGCCTATACAGACATAAATAAAGCAGCGACTGTATTCACCATGACACAGACAGTCTGTGGTTTGTACTTGTTTAACTTCTGTCTAGTTTCTGAACAGATATGAGGAGCTGTGAGCTCTGAGTGCTAACAGCTAACGGCTGATGTTGGTTTTGTGTTTCGCATTGAAGATGACGTCACGGCTCCGCCTACACTGCGTTACTATAGTTACTGCCCCAGTTCCTAAACTGTAATGGAAACGCAGCATAAAGTGAGCCTGGCCTAACGAGACCTCTAACTCTGTACATTGTCGTGTGTATATCTGAACTTCATTGATCTACTGACCGTTGGCAGTGAGTGAGCCAGGCTCTCCAGCTTCATGGCGAGCATCTCAGTTTTCCGGAGCTGAGCGGGGAGAGCGAGGAACTCTTCTGACCCGTACCAGTGCTCTCTCTGTGGGTCGACTCCTGACGACACCTGGCTCCCCTGCTGCTGGAGAGGGGATGATAGAAACATGTTGGATAACAGAATACAGCCAGAAGATATACTAAACAAATGTGTTTTAATTTCAGAGGATGAGCATCATAGGAGGAAATGAAATGATAAGCATCAGCACTACTTTAAAGCAGACGTGTGTCTCTTGGCGTAGAGAAGTGGAATTCTTTGCCGATTGATTTAAAGGGCTGTAAGAACATTTTTATGTTTAAGAAAATGTATAAAGAAAGTGTAATTAGACAGTATGAAGTTGACTTTTTAGTGTGTTCTGGTTTTATGTTTCAGTATTTGTAAGCAACTGTGACTGAAAGAATATTGATTTTATTTAACTTTTTTATGGTTATTTCATTTTTTTTAAATAAGATGTTCTTCTCCCTGCTCCTTTCCACCATGCGCTATAAAAAAACAACCAGTAAAGTGTACATGTTTTGTTTTAAAATAACTGCCATGTGTGGAATAAACAAATAAATAATATATAAATTAAATAAATATGGCTTTTATTATGTTAACCAAAATGTGGGATCGTTCAAAAGTTTGGAACCAAAACGTTGATATTTCTGCATGTTTTACAGACTTATTCTAGATGGGATTGATCTTGATTATATCTGTAACACAACCTCGGTTTTTCACATGAACAATCCAGGAAACAAGTAGGTTGACACGTACGAGGAATTTGACTTGATGTCATGGTGCAGTGAAAGTAAAACTAAAATTAAAAACACAGATCAACACAGATGCAATCAATTAAATTCTATTTTGATAGCCCGAATAATACAAATGACAGATTTGTCTCAGGGGGCTTTTTACTCTGTTAAAGCAAACAACTTCCTCTGTTCTTAGACCCTCGCAGGGGACAAAGAAACCCTCCTGAAAAAAACCCACAATCAAAAAGTAATTAAATTAAATTAAAAGGGGGGAGCACAGAGGAGGGAAACCTCTCCCAGGACAAATGGTGTTAGGTGGTGTTTGTACAGATTGAAAAGAGAAAGAAATAACATCGGAAATCCAAATGCCAATGTTTTTGATTTAATAACGAAATATTTAAATACCGAGAATATTTAACCGACAACTTTTTTTAGTTTCCATATTTTTGTGCAAAACACATTGTGTATTGTTGATGACAAGTGGGGAGTTTTTTGTTTGTAACGGGGTGTCTGTACGCAACAAGAAAAGTATGCATATCAATACTTATACAGTATGCATTGGACATTTATGGATAAGTGTGTGTTGTGGGCGGAATATGAAGCTTGCACATTGTTAGGTTCCTTGTGATTTATAAAATGTAAGTGGGTTTTTCTATTTTAGTTTTCCATGCACACATTTGCATCCTCCTCCAGTTTGATAAATGAGGCCCCTGGTGTGCAAACAGAGCTGCAGACAGATGGTAAAAAGTGTCTACTGTCTGAATCCAGAATGAACACAACCTCAACTCCAGAGGTGGGAAGTATTTGTCGTTACTGTACTTAAGTACTTGTTTCTGGTATCAGTACTTTACTCCACTACTTATTTTTCTGACGACTTTTTACTTTGACTTCTTACATGTTGAACACAAATACCTGTACTTTCTACTTCTTACATGTTGAACACAAATACCTGTACTTTCTACTTCTTACATGTTGAACCCAAATACCTGTACTTTCTACTTCTTACATGTTGAACCCAAATACCTGTACTTTCTACTTCTTACATGTTGAACCCAAATACCTGTACTTTCTACTTCTCACATGTTGAACCCAAATACATGTACTTTCTACTTCTTACATGTTGAACCCAAATACCTGTACTTTCTACTTCTTACATGTTGAACCCAAATACCTGTACTTTCTACTTCTCACATGTTGAACCCAAATACATGTACTTTCTACTTCTTACATGCTGAACACAAATACCTGTACTTTCTACTTCTCACATGTTGAACCCAAATACATGTACTTTCTACTTCTTACATGTTGAACCCAAATACCTGTACTTTCTACTTCTTACATGTTGAACCCAAATACCTGTACTTTCTACTTCTCACATGTTGAACCCAAATACATGTACTTTCTACTTCTTACATGCTGAACACAAATACCTGTACTTTCTACTTCTCACATGTTGAACCCAAATACATGTACTTTCTACTTCTTACATGTTGAACCCAAATACCTGTACTTTCTACTTCTTACATGTTGAACCCAAATACCTGTACTTTCTACTTCTCACATGTTGAACCCAAATACCTGTACTTTCTACTTCTTACATGTTGAACCCAAATACCTGTACTTTCTACTTCTCACATGTTGAACCCAAATACATGTACTTTCTACTTCTTACATGCTGAACACAAATACCTGTACTTTCTACTTCTCACATGTTGAACCCAAATACATGTACTTTCTACTTCTTACATGTTGAACCCAAATACCTGTACTTTCTACTTCTTACATGTTGAACCCAAATACCTGTACTTTCTACTTCTCACATGTTGAACCCAAATACATGTACTTTCTACTTCTTACATGTTGAACCCAAATACCTGTACTTTCTACTTCTCACATTTCCCAAACAGGCTGGTTCCTTTAGTTTGAATGTGTGTTTGGTGGCGTGATCATTATTATTTAGAGTCATTGCGTGCCTATTGATTTGAACACGATCCGTGTATCCATCATTTCCTGGTCTTCTCTAAAGAAGAGGGACCAATGAAAACGTTGTCATGTTGCCGTTGTTCAGCATGGAAACATTCATTAGCTAACAATGACATTATTGTTCTATTAATATAAAGGCAGGTCAGGTACTCTTTAAAACAGCTGCTAGTTATGGGTACTTTTTACTGAAGTACATTTCAAAGCCCTCTTTACTTTGACTTGAGTAAAGAAGTTTAGTCAGTACTTCTACTTTCACCAGAGTATTTTTAAACTCATACTTGAGTAAAAGATGTGTGTACTTCACACACTGAACACTGAACACACACACTGTGATCACATGACATGGACAACACTTATCTAACGGACTTGTTTCTCTGTCTGGAGTTTTGTTTTCTTTCTAACACACTTCAGTGTTTAGTCAGTACTACTTGTCTGCACTTCTACTTGAGTAAAGGATGTGTGTACTTTGGCCCTCTCTGCTCAACTCTCCAAACTGCTTGATAAAACACAACCAGCTCACCTTCTTCCCGGGGCGTTTCACGATCCAAACGGCCGTGTTTCCGGGCCTCGGTCGGGGTTCTGATTCCTCTCCGGACGCTTCCATGTCTGAGGAGAGGAACTGCTCCCTCATGGGGGAAGGCAACGAGGAGTCAGAGTCCCCCTCACTGAGTGTATCCTCCACCCCCTGCCTCCTCTCATCTTGTCTGGATATCTCAGCCTGAGACCGTGGGGCTCCAGGAGGCAGGGGGGCTTCGGTGCTTGTTTTGGCCCAAGATGAGCTCCTGTGATCGGGCATCGGTCTCTGAGAGCGCCCCCCCCTGTCTGGAGCTCAAGCGGTTTCTCTGGACGTTTCGCCCGTTCATGATCTGTAAAGTTTAAAAGAGGGTTTAGATAAGGCAGGGGTGTCCAAACTTTTTATCACCGAGGGCTATACATACAGAAAAATATTCGAAGGGCTGGGCCGCTCACTAGAGGTGAGGTTTATTGCCTCATAAGCGAAGTTATAAGTCAGCAAAATCAATCAAATGTAGGTACATCATTTACTTGAGTAAAGAAGTTTAGTCAGTACTTCTACTTTTACCATTTTTAAACACGAGTATCTGTACTTCTACTTGAGTAAAGGATGTGTGTACTTTTGACATCTCTTGCTATAATATTTGAACACCTCTCGTCTAAATGATAAAGCAAGTACACCAACCTGCAGACTCTCGTAGGACTGAGAAACGTCTTCTGGATAAACCGAGTCCAGCTCCAACCAGAACTTTGATCGGTCCAGAGGATCCACGAGGGAGGGGGTGCTGCGGCTCAACTCGGCCTGGGAATGAAGCCCAGAAATGGGGCTTTCGTTCCCCGTTCCTCCCCTGGATCCCTCTCCCCCTCCGTTCGAGAACACAGCGGCTCTTTTGGGGCGTGACGGCTGTGTTGGTGACACTTCAGTGCTGTTGTGGCGCTTTGCACTCTCATTGCATTGCATTGTGGGTAATACAGACAGGTTGTGGTTTGTTGAGTCGGCGGGGTTTGGGAGTTCTGGTATACTGTTGTGGAATTTGTGGTTTGAGAGACTGTGGAGACTTTCCTCTGGTTCTAGTTCTGGATCTGGATGTGGGTTTGGAGTTTTTTCGGGTTTCTGAGCGACGTCTTCCCCCTTTGGTTCTGGTTCTTCCTCTGGTTCTGGATGTGGGACTTGAGTTGTTTCGGGCTCCTGAGCGACGTCCTCTCCTTCCACCTCAGCTTCTCGAGCCTCAGACTCGTCTCCGGGGCTGTAGTCGCTCAACTCGAAGGCCGTGATGCCGCAGTCTAGAGAGAAATAGTCCTGGCTGCAGCGGATGGTCAGCTGACCGAAATCATCCTCCTCCGTCAGAGCGTCCAGGCGAGTCTGGAGAGGAAGAATGAATCATGTTATTACCTACTGTGCTTCACACTATCTCTGACAAGGTGGACAATGTTTGACTGTGTGTGTTCGTGTGTGTGTCAGTGTGTGTGTCTGTGTGTGTGTGTGTTATGACCTGTTGCTGATATAAATTGGACAATAATGTGTGTATGGCACTACAGTGTGGGATGCTTCTAGAGACTCTGAGCAAACACTGTGATGTCAACTCTTCCCTAAATGCAAACACACCCAGCATGTCAAAGTGTTGGGAAAATACTGAATGTCCTCTTCCAATATGAGAGTAACATGATAACAAGGTATCCCAACTGTAGCTGTGAACATGACAGGATGTATGATTACCTAGAAGAGCATCATGACTGTTTGAGGCATATGATAGCTATGTGATTAACATGATGATTCAGCCTCTATGGAGATAGACATATGACAAGCATGCTCATTTCTGACGTGGAGCTAATCTGAAGTAAACATTGAATACTGCTTTCTATTCCTCCATCTTGTGACTGTGTAACTCCCTCTCTTGGATATCAGCATGTGAAGGACACTGTTCAGGAACTAGTTGATGCTCTGTGTGTGAGGACTCCTTCCATTCTGGAGAGGATCACAAACACATGGATCCTGAGATTGAAGCTCAAGCCGGGGGCCAGTGATTATTAACATTTTTAAGTATTCAGAACATTTTGAGTAAAAAGTCAGGATTTTGAGAAAAAAGTCAGAATTTTGAGATTTTGAGAAAAAATACATAATTTGAGAAAAAATACATAATTTTGAGAAAAAATACATAATTTTGAGAAAAAAATACATAATCTTGAGAAAAAATACATAATTTTTAGATTTTGAGAAAAAGTCAGAAATTTGAGAATTTGAGTAAAAAGACAGAATTTTGAGTCAGAAATACAAATGCTCTGTATGTGATGACTACTTCCATTCTTGAGAGGATCATAAATACATGGATCCTGAGATTGAAGCTCAAGCCGGTGACCAGTGATGTTTTTCTAACAGTGGACAATGTGTGTGTCAGTCTGTGTGTGTGTGTGTGTGTGTGTGTGTGTGTGTGTGTGTGCGTGCGTGCGTGCGTGTGCGTGTGCGTGTGTGTGTGTGTGTGCATGCGTGCGTGCGTGTGTGTGTGTATGTTCCGACCTGGTCCTGATCCTGACTGAAGGCCTGCAGGATGTCTGTCTGTCTGGTGAAGTTTCCGTTGGAGTCCTGCAGGCCCTGAAGCAGACGCTCCTTCAGAACCAGAACCGAGACTCTGAGCTGGTGCCAGAGCAGCTGCACCGTCCTGCAACACAACACACACAGGAAGAGACCATTCACAATGTGTGTGTACGTTTAAATTAATACTAACAAATACAGATGATATCAATATTTGTATAAGTGTACAAAAAAATAACAGTCAGAGTTATAATCTGTTTTCTTCAAGAATATGTAAGTCAAGGAGGATTGATCCACATTACATTAGACAGTAAAAGTGACAAGGAACAAACTACCTAATCATAATGGCTTTATACAAATGATAGCATGATAGAAAAACCTTTAAACAGTGAATACTTTTCGTTGTCGTTGTGTTGAGACTCACCTGATGTCTACGATGATGTTGACAGAGTAGGACAGGAGCTTCAGGGAGAACTCGGTCTCCAGCAGGGCGTGAATCTGCTCCACATGGTCCGAGATGTCCTCACAGATGTCCTGAAATCACAACCAAACACACAGAAAACTTTCTATAAATCACACGGTACGAAATAAGTCTCAATGGCTTTAAGAGTATCAAGAGATAGGGTTTAAATCCTCACACAGTCACATCAGAGTGTATAACCAGCACAAACACATCCTCACAGTGCAGGGAAAAGCAGAACTGACGGTGTTGAGTCGCTCGTTTTAAACGTGACTCAGTTTCATGTGGGCTCACTTCCAGGTTTATATGTAAAAACATGGAGAGCCCGTCTTGTGTGTCGGGGATCAACACCGTCTCCATAAAAACATTAAACCCACAAAGACACCAGACAGACAGACAGACTCCAGTGGGGAAGAGCTGAGCAAAAATATCAACGCTCTGCAAACGTTCCATACGTTCAGGTTTTATGTTGCATCGTATTCAGAGACCCCAATGTTTACCAGCTCTATTTAGATAGATGAGGTAGGAGGAGTAACTTAACTACAACTAATGTCTGAACGCATTTCATTTGAAGTGTTTATAATTAGAAAACACATTAAAAACTGTAATATAAACACACAGTCAGTGTAGGATAATCACAATGGGATGAAATAACTACAAATGACGGGAAGAATCGGAGATGAATCTGATTAAAGAAACAGTTTCAACTTGTTATTCAATCTCTGAGAAAATGATAAAAAGATTAATATTGGTCAGTCTTGAGTCTATAGTAACACTGAGATATAAAACAATACACAAATGCATGTGTATGGAGATTTTGGGCGTCTATTTTAAACGTTTGACAGAGCAAGGTTTGCTGTTACCCAATGCTTCTGAAATGTACACATTTTCCAATCAAAAAATAATTTATTTATAGATTGTTTGCCTATAATTTCAATACATTTAAAAATGTGCCAGCAAATGGGAAATTTGCTTTATTTTAGTGTCATGATTTACGATTCAACTGCATCATATTTTGTATTTAACCATCAACCTGCGCCACATCGTCTTCTTAAAGGTCCCATGTCATGGTCATTTCTACTGATCATAATTCCATTGTTGAGGTCTACTAGAATAGATTCACATTGTTCAATGTTCCAAACTCACATTGGTTTCTCATACAGCATCTCTGTATAGTATGTGTATTCACTCTCTGTCCTACACGGCTTGTTGGAGCTCCTGCCCCCCCCCCCCCCCCCTCCCTGTGAGCCCACTGTGCTCTGATTGGTCAGCTCGCCCACTCTGTTCTGATGAGTCCACCACCGTTACAGCAGAACATCAGTGATTATGTGTTACAATGGCGTTTGTTAGCAACCAGGAAATGACACCAGTAATGACAAACAGATGAGAATGCTGCGTGGGGTCTGGGTGCCGTGTTGGGGGGACGTTGGGGGGCTCGCTGCTCCGCCCTTTTAGGCTCGAGGAGCGGACAGTGTGAGCTGGGTTACTGGTGTGGTTTCCTGGTTGCTGCGTGGGGTCTGCGGGCCTCGCCGTGTCCCGCTGTCTCAGGCTGAGTCCAGGCTGAGAACAATAAGGCTGGCTGAGTGTGTGTGTGTGAGGAGTTCCGCGGATTGGTCCATTTGGATCGTCAGTACGTCACTTGGTTCCCGGAAGAAAAAAATTGAAAAATGAAATGTCCAACGAGGCGTTCTGGGGCAGCATAGACACGTCTTCTCTGTGTTAGAGTTTTACTCGCTACAGGGTGTACTTTGAGGGTTTGTGACTCTGCAGACCGTTTACATGCAGAAGCTTCATAACACACAAGGGGACGGGTAATAACCAGAAAAGCATGACATGGGACCTTTAACATGAGTATTATCATGCCCTCAAATTCAAACTGGTAAGTACATTTGCAACCTTTCGTGAAAAAATCATAAATATGTGAGTTTTTTTTATGGAAAATGGTAGGAAACGTTTTGAAAAAGGTCAAAAAAGTGACTTCACATATCAACAAATAAACCAGAACAAAGTGACAAACTTCATGGCAGCCATCAGGAAGCATAAAGTGAAGCTTGTGCACTCTACCATTATATAATCATGAAGTTAACCCTGTTCACTGTCGATGAATATGTTACTGCAAAATGAAACAGATTTAATCCGGACTAAAATTAGACGACCTTTATGAAAGCAGGTGAACTTCAGATACTTGATATCCTCCCTCTGAACCGCTGAGTCACTGAGAAGCTCCATGGAGACCGAGCTGAACAACACAACACCCAAAGACCTCCCTCTCTCTGCTGCAGGCGGCATGTCAGAATGTGGGTCACACACACACACACACACACACACACACACACACACACACACACACACACACACACACTGTATAGCTTGGCTAACAGTGTGACCTGCTGAGCACCGCTCCAAAATACATTTGTCACTACTGTAAGGAGTGACTCTCAGTCAACTCTCTGCTCCACAGCCTCTCTTGGATAACTGGACTTAAAGATCTCCTATTATGCTATTTCTAGGCATATATTATGGGTCTCAGATATATACAAATATATAAAAAATATGTCTATGATGTGTTTTACTCAAAATACCAAACAGATCACCCATTCTAGCCATGACTTCATATCCGTCTATTTCAGCCCTGAGAAACGCTGATTCTGGGTCCTTAGCTTTTAAAAAAGAAAATGCCTGCTCAGAATTCTAGCGGTAGATTCTCAGCTAAATGCTGCCGTTATTAAACGCCATATCATGTTCAAAACACATCTCATTGTTTCTGACAGCAACGTTTCTGATAGGGCCGTGGGTCCAGATTTCCGATATTACGTCATATCGGACGCAAATCAGGATCAGCTCCGTTGTAGCCCCGTTTTTAGAGATGTGGGTACGGAGGAAAAGAGAGAGGGTTGTGTTTTCTGACGCTGCGTGAGTTCCCTGACACACCGGGCGGGGACACATGTTGATGTAGAAAAGACGTGAAAAAGTGCATTTTGCATGATAGGAGACCTTTAAAACCACACTGTACATTTTACAGTTATATATTTGTATTTCCACATAATGCTATTTTATTTCTATTTGAGATGTTTACGTTTTGAGTTGTTTATTTCTACTCTTTTAATGTCTACTCATGTGCAATCCCATGTCTTTCATGCTGCTGCAACGCAAACATTTCCCAAATTGGGATCAATAAAGTACTTCTGATCTTATCTTAGTGTGATGCTCAGATACACAGATCCATGACTTCTGTTCAGTATTCAGGTGTGCAGAGTGTCAGCACACCTGGCTGGGGTCTTGCTGTCAGATGTTATCAAACTCTGGCCTAAATGGCCCAATTCCAAACCAACCCCTACATCCTCCCCCCACCCACCTTCACACTGTTAGCGCGTCCATGTTGAGGGTTTGCTACATTAAGTTTCACATGTCTGCACACATGCAGCTTTTCATATATGGTTTTAATGACATCCTCTTATCTACTGACTCTGGGGACTGCGTTGTGCTTCTACTTATTGATCCAACTGCTGCTTTCCATACAGTCGACCATGACATCCTGATCTCTCGCTTGGAGCAGTGGGTGGGCATTGAGGGGAAAGCCCTGGAATGGTTCAGCTCATATCTGAAGGACAGAACTTTCTGTCAGCCTTGGAACCTTTTCCTCCCACGAAAGTCCCTGCTCTCTAGCAGGGACGGAAAAGGGGGTAAAAACGTTCTCATGAACTAATATTTTAGTTCAAGGTTCAAGGTTCAAGGTTCTTTATTGTCAATCTGACATAGCTACAGAGTAATTATGTAGTTGAAAATCTTATGTCACAGGCTTCTCCAACAATGCAACATCGGGGCGGAGTGGCGCAGCGGGCTGTGCGTTTGATCATCAGATCAAGGGGGCGTTGGGGAACTCCAGTTCGAAACCCGCTCCCGCCGCCACTGCGTCAGGCCGTTGTGTCCTTGGGCAAGACACTTCACCCGAATTTGCTCCTGTGGGTATTGTCCACAGTACATGTATGATATTAATGTGTACTTGTAAAGCGCCTTGATGACTTTGAGGTGTGAAGATGGGCGGTGTGGCGCAGTGGGCTGTGCATTGATCATCAGATCAAGGGGGCGAAACCCGCCTCCGCCGCCGCTGCATCTGTAAAGCCGTTGTGTCCTTGGGCAAGACACTTCACCTGAATTTGCTCCTGTGGGTATTGTCCACAGTACATGACCGTTACATGTATGTATGTGTAATGTGTATCTGTAAAGCGCTTTGGGTCATGGAAAAAGCGCTATAATAAATATAAGGAATTATTATTATTAACATAATAACATAATAATAATAATAATAATAAAAGTTCCGGATCTTTTTGGTGTGAACGCGACATTTCGGAACTAAAGTGGGAAAAGTACTGCGGTGTGAAAGCGCCTCTACATCATAAACCTGTGCTACGTTCAGAAGAGAGAATGCAGTCAGAACAGGTATCTACTCTCTGCCAAATGTCTGGTACTGATTTCCAAAATGTATGTGATAAAATGTCTCTTTGTAGAATCATGAATGCTGCCTATGCACTTTCTATACCTCCTTGATTTGAGTTGCAAACCGTTGCTTAATCTCATGTCATATCTATAATCTTTGGTCACATCTGCCTGTTTCCTCAAGTTGTTCTTACTCTAACAGCTTCTGTATTAAATCAAATGCAACTATAATGAAATATTTGTTCATCTCATCTACCTGTATCTCTTACGGCCCGTCCACACAGCAGCGTTAAAAAATCTTGAAACGCTTCTGCCCATTCACTTTGAATGGGGTGACGTCACTTTGCCTCACTTTTCGCCGAACTGCATTGTGGGAAGCAGAGCGGAGATTTTCAGGATTTTCAGGATTCAAAGTTGAGCAATGTTCAACTTTTGAAGCTGAGGTGGAAGCGTCAGCCAATCAAATCCCGTGTATGCAAATCTGAGAGTTCAAGCGCTAGCCAATCAAACGGCGTGTATGCTGGGAGAGACAGACCGCAGGTCATTTCCTCATATTCCAAAACATGGAGGAGAAATTAGCGGTAGGGAATCACCCGGTGCTTTATGACCAGTCCCTATTTACCTACCGGGATACAAACCGGAGGAGCCAGGCATGGAGGGAGGTGGCAGAGACAGTGGTAGGTTTTCGCCTGTTTGGGGAGTTTATATCCAGTTTACTTCGGGCTTTTTTGCTTCGTATGTCGGGGGCGGGAGATTCATGTGATTGGTTGTTGGTGCCTTGCTCGCAAAAAATCCCCAAGCTTCAGATACGCCCACCTCCAAGATTTTTTTAACGCTGCTGTGTGGACGCTCCGTTACTGATCCTTATCCTGCCTTCTTTAAATCAACGTAAGAAAAAAATGTTGGTTTATTGCTTTATGTGAGGTTTCTGTTTTCCGAAGCAGGGATTAAGAGAACCCCCGTCTGAGAGTGGTTCATATTGGCAGATGTTGACCGTGCATCTGTCCTTGTGCTTCCCTGAAGACTTCATTGAGAGTTCATCACATCGTTCTCAATTATGATATCAGGAGGAGCGTGTTTCATCTCACACACTCCTCAGAAACACTCCGCCGGGAGATCAAGAACGGCCTCAAGAGGAAGGAGAGTAGTTCACACAGAAAACACACACATATCATAGACATGTTGTATGCACTGTAGGCGTACTGTGAGTAAAGATCAATTTCATCCTCAAAGCGATGTCACGTCGCTACAACACAGCGGTGAAAATGTCACAGATGTCTTTCAGATGCTTCAATAATTCACAATCAGCTTTTATATGCTAATACACACACACACACACACACACACACACACACACACACACACACACACACACACACACACACACACACACACACACACACACACAGCACACACACACACACACACACACACACACACACACACACACACACACACTCAGCACTCAACAGAGGAACCTTCTGATTGAATTAACACCAAGTCTGTCGTTCACATCTGAAGTCATATGTAAGAAGATATTCAGTCCGGTCAGACTGCAGGGAACTAATGAGACCCTGGTGTGTGTGTGTGGTGTGTGTGTGTGTGTGTGTGTGTGTGTGTGTGTGTGTGTGTGTGTGTGTGTGTGTGTGTGTGTGTGTGTGTGTGTGTGTGTGTGCGCGTGCGTGTGTGTGTGTGTGTGTGTGTGTGTGTGTGTGTGTGTGTGTAATTACATGCTTGCTAACTCTTGATTAATGTGTGTGTGTGTGTGTGTGTGTGTGTGTGTGTGTGTGTGTGTGTGTGTGTGTGTGTGTGTGTGTGTGTGTGTGTGTGTGTGTGTGTGTGTGTGTGTGTGTGTGTGTGTGTGTGTGTGCATGGTAGAAAGTAGAAATTGACAAGCCCATGTACAAAATATTTAGAATCACACATCTCTATAATCGGCCTCCACACTTGATCTTTCAATATCAAACATGTTCTCGCACCCCGGTCACGTAGAGCGAAGACGTGAGCTGTCAATCACAGACTCCATACATCCAGCAGGGTTTCTAATTGCCTGAAATCAATCTGAAGCAAGTGGACTCAGACTTCAGCTCCAATCTGAGCTCACCCGAATCACCGCAGACATCAAGGGCTTCAGAGCGAACGCCTCCAAACCGGCTGAGACAGATTCTCCTCGTCTGAAACCATTCCATCTAATAACCTTCAGCTCCTGCGTGTTTTACCTTGGAGATCAAATACTCTGCGCTCCTTCTGCCCCTGGAGTATTTAAATTAAGCGGCTTCAAAGACGACCGAGACCCGCTGCTGCGATACAAAGACTTGCAGAGATGGCAAAAGTACATCCTTTACTCAAGTAGAAGTACAGATACTCGTGTTTAAAAATACCCTGGTAAAAGTAGAAGTACTGACTAAACTATACACATCACTTACGAATTGTTCTTGTATTTGCAATATAATAACCCTTCATTTTATGTTATGAAATGCTGGATCAAACTATCAATGTATGTTTTTTTACACTGTTGGTTAATCTGTGCTAAATCCTAAACCCCCTAAGACAAATGTGTTTTATTATACATTATTATTATTTAGTACATTTCTGTTCGATTTGATTTGTCATATTATAAATAGAAAAGTACTGCTGTACACACATCCTTTACTCAAGTAGAAGTACAGATACTCGTGTTTAAAAATATTGAAAGTAGAAGTACTGACTAAACTACTTTACTCAAGTCAAAGTAAAGAGGGCTTTGAAATGTACTTCAGTAAAAAGTACCCATAACTAGCAGCTGTTTTAAAGAGTACCTGACCTCCCTTTATATTAATAGAACAATAATGTCATTGTTAGCTAATGAATGTTTCCATGCTGAACAACGGCAACATGACAACGTTTTCATTGGTCCCTCTTCTTTAGAGAAGACCAGGAAATGATGGATACACGGATCGTGTTCAAATCAATAGGCACGCAATGACTCTAAATAATAATGATCACGCCACCAGACACACATTCAAACTAAAGGAACCAGCCTGTTTGGGAAATGAGAGAAGTAGAAAGTACAGGTATTTGGGTTCAACATGTGAGAAGTAGAAAGTACAGGTATTTGGGTTCAACATGTAAGAAGTAGAAAGTACAGGTATTTGGGTTCAAAATGTAAGAAGTAGAAAGTACAGGTATTTGTGTTCAAAATGTAAGAAGTAGAAAGTACAGGTATTTGTGTTCAAAATGTAAGAAGTAGAAAGTACAGGTATTTGTGTTCAACATGTAAGAAGTAGAAAGTACAGGTATTTGGGTTCAAAATGTAAGAAGTAGAAAGTAAAAAGTCGTCAGAAAAATAAGTAGTGGAGTAAAGTGATACCAGAAACATGTACTTAAGTACAGTAACAAAGTATTTGTACTCCACTACTTCCCACCTCTGAAGACTTGTTACAGTCATTTTTTTCAAAGTGGTGTAGCTTCTGCAAAAGGACTTCGAGCATTGGAGGTTTTTCTCGTATGAGGTTTCGTTCACGGTCGGCATGTGCTCTGTTTCTCTGCTGCCGGACATTTAGGCAACTTGAACTCTGTTGGAAGCAAAGAGAGACTCATGCTGCGTCCACATGTACAGATACAAGAGTCTCCAGCTGCTAATGAGGCTGTGTGTGTGTGTGTGTGTGTGTGTGTGTGTGTGTGTGTGTGTGTGTGTGTGTGTGTGTGTGTGTGTGTGTGTGTGTGTGTGTGTGTGTGTGTGTGTGTGTGTGTGTGTGTGTGTGTGTGTGTGTGTGTGTGTGTGTGTGTGTGTGTGTGTGTGTGTGTGTGTTCTGGTGAGCTGCTGTGCTACACAGGAGAAGGTATGTTTCCAAAGACCTGAAAAGGTATTTTTTCAGTTGTTTTAAAGGATTAAAAATAGTTGAAGGTTTTTAAAGAGTCCTCTCCTGCTGATGTTCAGGTGTATATCTGTATGTAGTGTCTCTACTTTAAAGAGTCCTCTCCTGCTGATGTTCAGGTGTATATCAGTATGTAGTGTCTCTACTTTAAAGAGTCCTCTCCTGCTGATGTTCAGGTGTATATCTGTATGTAGTGTCTCTACTTTAAAGAGTACTCTCCTGCTGATGTTCAGGTGTATATCAGTATGTAGTGTCTCTACTTTAAAGAGTCCTCTCCTGCTGATGTTCAGGTGTATATCAGTATGTAGTGTCTCTACTTTAAAGAGTCCTCTCCTGCTGATGTTCAGGTGTATATCAGTATGTAGTGTCTCTACTTTAAAGAGTCCTCTCCTGCTGATGTTCAGGTGTATATCAGTATGTAGTGTCTCTACTTTAAAGAGTCCTCTCCTGCTGATGTTCAGGTGTATATCAGTATGTAGTGTCTCTACTTTAAAGAGTCCTCTCCTGCTGATGTTCAGGTGTATATCAGTATGTAGCGTCTCTACTTTAAAGAGTCCTCTCCTGTTGATGTTCAGGTGTATATCAGTATGTAGTGTCTCTACTTTAAAGAGTCCTCTCTTACTGATGTTCAGGTGTATATCAGTATGTAGTGTCTGTACTTTAAAGAGTCCTCTCCTGCTGATGTTCAGGTGTATATCAGTATGTAGTGTCTCTACTTTAAAGAGTCCTCTCCTGCTGATGTTCAGGTGTATATCAGTATGTAGTGTCTCTACTTTAAAGAGTCCTCTCCTGCTGATGTTCAGGTGTATATCAGTATGTAGTGTCTCTACTTTAAAGAGTCCTCTCCTGCTGATGTTCAGGTGTATATCAGTATGTAGTGTCTCTACTTTAAAGAGTCCTCTCTTGCTGATGTTCAGGTGTATATCAGTATGTAGTGTCTCTACTTTAAAGAGTCCTCTCCTGCTGATGTTCAGGTGTATATCAGTATGTAGTGTCTCTACTTTAAAGAGTCCTCTCCTGCTGATGTTCAGGTGTATATCAGTATGTAGTGTCTCTACTTTAAAGAGTCCTCTCCTGCTGATGTTCAGGTGTATATCAGTATGTAGTGTCTCTACTTTAAAGAGTCCTCTCCTGCTGATGTTCAGGTGTATATCAGTATGTAGTGTCTCTACTTTAAAGAGTCCTCTCCTGCTGATGTTCAGGTGTATATCAGTATGTAGTGTCTCTACTTTAAAGAGTCCTCTCCTGCTGATGTTCAGGTGTATATCAGTATGTAGTGTCTCTACTTTAAAGAGTCCTCTCTTGCTGATTGTTATTGGGATCCTAATTCTGCACTGGAAGAATAATAATGTACGCTCTTGTCAAATAAAGGCTTATTGTTGAGCATGAAAGGATGTTTAGCAAATTAAACAAAATGCAGACGCACACAAATGGCTCTCCATTGTTCCATTCTCAACATGAAGTGCTTCAAATGATATGAAATAGATATTTAGCTCAGCAGTGATTGTGTTATTAGTTTAAGGGCTGAAGCTCAGACTGGTTCAGATCCTAGAGAAACTTTAGGTAAATGATCAAGGACGAGCTGGTGGTGTTCCTGTTTCTTCTTCTGTGGTTGTTTACAAAGCTGCAAATCAATAACAATCATTCTCATCTGTTTGAAACCATATTTTAACTAAGTCTTAATTCAATTTCTTTTATGGGAATATCATATTTGTTTATGGTGGAAAGCTGACAGTATTTGGGGAAAGGCGGATTCAGAATGTATGAATACAACTCTACACACAAAAATAACTTTTCCCCAAAATCCACTTATTTGTAAGAACATTTCATTTGCTTTATAATTTACATTTCTTGACTTAAGGAATATATAACATACACTTTCACTTTGCAATAGGAGGTCACACAACAGCAGCAAAACACCGTCGAATCAGATTTATAAAAGTAATTCTGATTTCTCTAATCAAATATTTAAAAGACGTGAATGTGTACCGAACACCACTTTGTGAAAAGCATGTTTTAAAATTGTACAACAAAGCTTGAAGAACACACTTGCAGAAACCTCACCACACTTAGTTTTAAAAGCTGTGAACACACACACACACACACACACACACACACACACACACACACACACACACACACACACACACACACACACACACACACACACACACACACACACACACACACACACACACACACACACACACACACACACACACACACACACACACACACACACACACACACACACACACACACACACACACACACACACACACACACACACACACATCAGGGTCTCATTAGTTCCCTGTCTACTTTCTCTATCTAGACAGCCAACACTCAGCAGGTTTCTTACCTTTTCACACCCGTAGACAGTCTCATACAAGATCAATATTTAACCTGGAAGATATTCCAAATTGAAGAATCTGAATC
>NW_022987776.1:37500-105000 GCF_902827165.1 Trematomus bernacchii
ATGAGCTCATAAAGAAGTGTAAATGTTAAATAACATTTTAAACAAATCAGGGACACTAATAAGTCCCTGTGGTTTCAGAAAACTGTCAAAACAAGTCCTGAAAGTCATCAATATAACAGTATGTTGTATTTTTAGTGGGTACTTCTACTTTAAGAGCTAGAAAAGAGGCCTAACATATCACAAGTCTTTACAGACTCAGCAAATCACACAAAGAAAAACTGCTATATCCATAATTCAGATTAAACAGATTGTGCATTTTAATTCATTTCAAAGGTTTCATGCACATTAGCTTCAGTGTAGAAATGGCAATGACATTCTTCTGACCTGAGCTCCTCCAACAATGCAACATAAATAATCAAATAGAATAAAACATTATTAAAAATAGTGCATATTTGTTATATAAAGTGTTATGATGGTAAATCAAACGCTGTCTTCTCTCTGGAAGGATGCACACTGAGCTTCATAAATAAATGATCGGTCAGCAGCGTGACTTGTGGAAGAGAGTCATTACATAACACCAAGGCTGTGGAAAGGCATTATGGGTAATTTAGCGCCTGAGGTCAGACAGCTGTATCGACTGATGCTCGGCTGTCTTCATGAATCCAAAACACCAAGCCTGTCTGTGAGCAATATCTACATGGATGGATAAAGTTTAAACAGCGTCGAGAAGGGAACTCAGTTAATTACCAGCCAGTGTGTGTGACGATACGATAGGATAGGATAATACTCTAATGGTCAGATAGAGTCTGAAATGCTCCTTGCATCACAGCAGCTCCATGTGTAACATCAACAGACACATACCAAGACACAATGCATGGAAAACATGTGTGTGTGTGTGTGTGTGTGTGTGTGTGTGTGTGTGTGTGTGTGTGTGTGTGTGTGTGTGTGTGTGTGTGTGTGTGTGTGTGTGTGTGTGTGTGTGTGTGTGTGTGTGTGTGTGTGTGTGTGTGTGTGTGTGTGTGTGTGTGTGTGTGTGTGTGTGTGTGTGTGTACCTTGAGCTGCACCAGGTGGACGTCCACGTGTCTGTTGTCTCGGTCCTGGCTCACAGAGTGTGTGAGCTGTGTGACTCGGTCGCTCGTCGCTCTCAGCCACTTCTCGATCTCCGGCAGGTGGAGGACGACCTTCCAATCAGCTCCAGTGTGAAGGGGGGGGGGTTTATTTGACCTGAAGTAAAACATATAATGTATGTGAGACACAAAGGTGGGAAGCAGTGGAGTACAAATACTTTGTTACTGTACTTAAGTGCATGTTTCTGGTATCAGTACTTTAATCCACTACTTATTTTTCTGACCACTTTTTACTTTCTACGTCTTACATATTGAACACAAATACCTGTACTTTCTACTTCTTACATGTTGAACACAAATACCTGTACTTTCTACTTCTTACATGTTGAACACAAATACCTGTACTTTCTACTTCTTACATGTTGAACACAAATACCTGTACTTTCTACGTCTTACATGTTGAACACAAATACCTGTACTTTCTACTTCTTACATTTTGAACACAAATAACTGTACTTTCTACTTCTTACACTTTGAACCCAAATACCTGTACTTTCTACTTCTTACATGTTGAACACAAATACCTGTACTTTCTACTTCTTACATGTTGAACACAAATACCTGTACTTTCTACTTCTTACATGTTGAACACAAATACCTGTACTTTCTACTTCTTACATGTTGAACACAAATACCTGTACTTTCTACTTCTTACATGTTGAACACAAATACCTGTACTTTCTACTTCTTACATTTTGAACACAAATAACTGTACTTTCTACTTCTTACACTTTGAACCCAAATACCTGTACTTTCTACTTCTTACATGTTGAACACAAATACCTGTACTTTCTACTTCTTACATGTTGAACACAAATACCTGTACTTTCTACTTCTTACACTTTGAACCCAAATACCTGTACTTTCTACTTCTTACATGTTGAACACAAATACCTGTACTTTCTACTTCTTACATTTTGAACTCAAATACCTGTACTTTCTACTTCTTACATGTTGAACACAAATACCTGTACTTTCTACTTCTTACATGTTGAACACAAATACCTGTACTTTCTACTTCTTACATGTTGAACACAAATACCTGTACTTTCTACTTCTTACATGTTGAACCCAAATACCTGTACTTTCTACTTCTTACATGTTGAACACAAATACCTGTACTTTCTACTTCTTACATTTTGAACTCAAATACCTGTACTTTCTACTTCTTACATGTTGAACACAAATACCTGTACTTTCTACTTCTTACATGTTGAACACAAATACCTGTACTTTCTACTTCTTACATGTTGAACACAAATACCTGTACTTTCTACGTCTTACATGTTGAACACAAATACCTGTACTTTCTACTTCTTACATTTTGAACTCAAATACCTGTACTTTCTACTTCTTACATGTTGAACACAAATACCTGTACTTTCTACTTCTTACATGTTGAACACAAATACCTGTACTTTCTACTTCTTACATGTTGAACACAAATACCTGTACTTTCTACTTCTCACATGTTGAACACAAATACCTGTACTTTCTACTTCTTACATGTTGAACACAAATACCTGTACTTTCTACTTCTTACATGTTGAACACAAATACCTGTACTTTCTACTTCTTACATGTTGAACACAAATACCTGTACTTTCTACTTCTTACATGTTGAACACAAATACCTGTACTTTCTACTTCTTACATGTTGAACCCAAATACCTGTACTTTCTACTTCTCACATTTCCCAAACAGGCTGGTTCCTTTAGTTTGAATGTGTGTTTGGTGGCGTGATCATTATTATTTAGAGTCATTGTGTGCCTATTGATTTGAACACGATCCGTGTATCCATCATTTCCTGGTCTTCTCTAAAGAAGAGGGACCAATGAAAACGTTGTCATGTTGCCGTTGTTCAGCATGGAAACATTCATTAGCTAACAATGACATTATTGTTCTATTAATATAAAGGGAGGTCAGGTACTCTTTAAAACAGCTGCTAGTTATGGGTACTTTTTACTGAAGTACATTTCAAAGCCCTCTTTACTTTGACTTGAGTAAAGAAGTTTAGTCAGTACTTCTACTTTCACCAGAGTATTTTTAAACACGAGTATCTGTACTTCTACTTGAGTAAAGGATGCGTGTACTTTTGTAATCTCTCTATATACATTACCTATGGGGGTCCCTTCCGAGGTAAGATCCTCCCCCAGCGAGGCTGCTTTTGCTGGGGCCCAGGCCAGGTGAGGAGCCCCCATCCACCTGGTTCTGAAGCTCCGCCTCCAGGCTGAGAGAGGTGTCGGGGTCAAAGGTCGGGGTGACAGAGGTGATCATGGGGGACGGAGGCTCCGGGGCCACGGTGCTCATGGTGTCAGAGAGAGAAGAAGAAGAGGGTTTCTAAAGATGGTGGACGAGCCTCATCGGAGAAAACTGTGAAAGAGAAACAGAGAAATATGTAAACGGTTAATAAAAATAGAGAAGGAAGGAAGAAGGGATGTACTGTTATAGAGGGAATCATTTTTAAAGTAGAGACACTACATACTGATATACACCTGAACATCAGCAGGAGAGGACTCTTTAAAGTAGAGACACTACATACTGATATACACCTGAACATCATCAGGAGAGGACTCTTTAAAGTAGAGACACTACATACTGATATACACCTGAACATCAGCAGGAGAGGACTCTTTAAAGTAGAGACACTACATACTGATATACACCTGAACATCAGCAGGAGAGGACTCTTTAAAGTAGAGACACTACATACTGATATACACCTGAACATCACCAGGAGAGGACTCTTTAAAGTAGAGACACTACATACTGATATACACCTGAACATCAGCAGGAGAGGACTCTTTAAAGTAGAGACACTACATACTGATATACACCTGAACATCACCAGGAGAGGACTCTTTAAAGTAGAGACACTACATACTGATATACACCTGAACATCACCAGGAGAGGACTCTTTAAAGTAGAGACACTATATACTGATATACACCTGAACATCAGCAGGAGAGGACTCTTTAAAGTAGAGACACTACATACTGATATACACCTGAACATCAGCAGGAGAGGACTCTTTAAAGTAGAGACACTACATACTGATATACACCTGAACATCAGCAGGAGAGGACTCTTTAAAGTAGAGACACTACATACTGATATACACCTGAACATCAGCAGGAGAGGACTCTTTAAAGTAGAGACACTACATACTGATATACACCTGAACATCAGCAGGAGAGGACTCTTTAAAGTAGAGACACTACATACTGATATACACCTGAACATCAGCAGGAGAGGACTCTTTAAAGTAGAGACACTACATACTGATATACACCTGAACATCAGCAGGAGAGGACTCTTTAAAGTAGAGACACTACATACTGATATACACCTGAACATCAGCAGGAGAGGACTCTTTAAAGTAGAGACACTACATACTGATATACACCTGAACATCAGCAGGAGAGGACTCTTTAAAGTAGAGACACTACATACTGATATACACCTGAACATCAGCACAATATGGACCATTGACGTAACTCTTTAACTAACTTTCTTCCACCTTAAAAGATTTATAGATTTTAATGCATGTCCACTTTGCTGCTGCAACAAAATAATTTCCCAATTTGGGATCAATAAAGAATCTATCTATTGCATCAATCTTTCTCTCTTCTTATCTGTGGGTCTGTGTGTTACTCTGAGCAGCAGTTTCATCACTTCAGCTGTGTGTAAAGGTCACAGTGACATTTATATCAGTGTGTTTGGTCATTTCCAGTCGAACATCAGATATTAGACTGAAAGGTCAGACAGTAATCCAGCTCTGTAATTGGCTCATCACTCACTCCTGCTGACTGCTTATTGGTCAGGAGACTTTATGAGGTGGAAAGATGAGACATTGTCTGCTGCGTTTGTTTATTTCATCCAAACCGAAATGTTGAAGCTGTCATCAAATCTTAAATAAATACAAAAATCACACTCAGTTTGTTCTGTGTTTGTTGCCATCTCATTTATGGCATTTAATTGTTTTTTATTGACACCATAAGCTGCCAAAAGTCTACTTACATGCAGTATTTTATAAGTTGCAGGAACTGATTTTGAAATGGTCAGTCAGCATTGTTTTTGAAGCAATAGAATCCACCTTTGAACAAGTAGTTTCACATGCAATCTGATGTTTGTATTGACTTCATAAATCAATCAAGCCACTCCTCTGTGTTAAAGTAAGTCTGAACACTCTTTTAGGGAAATAACCCTTTAATAAAGCACATTGGAAACAACAACCTCGGATAGCTTTTCAAACTAAATACTGTACCTCTATGGATCGTTTAAAAATAAAAATGTGACCACTGTTTGATACCTGCTTTTCATATTCAAATGTTCCTTTCTTTCTACGTGTGTGTTATTGTAGTGAAGTTTTTAGTATATTGAAGTTTGTCATTATCATTGAAGTCTAGCCATTGTTTGTTGTATATTGATTAGCTTCTTCCTGCACTGTTTATCATTTGTTATCTGTTATGTTTGTGTATTTTTTTGATTGCGCAAAACAACAAAATACCAAAACCAAATGTCATAAAGCCCGCGTCACACTGTCCCCACATCGACACCAGATGGACACGAATATGGAATTGTGAATTTCGCCCCGAACTTGGTCAACAGCCGAAGCAAGTACGATGCCTACAGAAGGCCACACGATGGCACCCGAACTACACACACTCCGTCATGTTGTTTCCATAGCAACTACAACTTCCTGTCAACAGCGTAAACTCGCCTTCAAAGTAAAAGCATCTAAATAAAACAGGAAGTTAACCTAAATTACATTTAAGACATATACAACTGCAACGAAAGTAACAAAAACAACGTAATATCCTTTTCAGTTTCACAGAACACAAATTGTACTATAATACGATGGCTACACGACGGCATCGCGAGGGCTTCACGTAGTCGTGTTGCCTTCCTAAGACAATTGGGCAGCTTCTTGTTTCCTTCATATTGTCTTCGTGAGGCGAAAAATGCCCGATGGCCCCGATGATCACACGAAGTAACGACACGATTTGACAAGATGCCCTCACGATGGCCTTACGAAGGGCACACAAATTCAACACGAAAATGAACCTTCGCAAGGTCTTTCGGCAATTTGTTGGTATGCCAAAGATTTTCCCACCGCTCACGAAGTTGCTGCCGGAGCCTGAGAAACTCCACCAGCGGTCATACGATGGCTTAAGATGCCCTCACGAACGGCCCGATGTTGTTACGATCAGAGTCGAATTTGAACATTTCCTTTATCGTGTGTCCATCTGGTGTACATTTCGGGACAGTGTGACGCGGGCTTAAAGCTTTTACGTTGCGATTTGGTTTATTTCAGTGCCAGGTGTTGACAAAAAAAAGCCTAAATATAGGATGGAATAGAAAAAAGGCGACAAACTAAGATCCTTTTTTCCTACAAACTATCCTTGGTGAGTGTAATGCTGATTTGGTGGAATAAAAAGGGTTCAATAAGTTAGGGTTTAAAGATGTTAAACTACTTGGCTGAACTATCACACTCAGTTTATACGACTTACCAGAAACACTGTATAAAACTAGCCTTTGGCCCGTTATGGTGTCATAAAAAACAGATAAGATCATAATTATTGCTAAATAATTATATTAACACATTAAGGCATGACACACCCCTGCTTTATAACGGTTAATGTTTCAGGATTTATGGCTCTTACCAGAAGACAAACAAGGAAACACAATCTTTAATCCTTAGAAAAGGATGCACTAACATGTGAGAGCCACACACAGAGAGAACAGCTACAGGAGGGAACATAGGGACACTGCTATCGGCTGAATTTAAGACTTTCTGAACACTTTCTGGAGTAAAAGCACGACTGACTCATTATTGTGAGAAATCGGCTGTTTGCAGAGGAGAGAAAATGGCTTCTCGTCCAGAGGACAATCTCAAATGTCCAATCTGCCACGAGCTCTTCACACACCCTGTCATCCTGTCATGCAGCCACAGTTTCTGCAGAGCCTGCTGGCAGCGATGGTGGACAGAACGATCGAATCACAAGTGTCCAGTCTGTAATAGAACATCTCAACAATACGATCCACCTTGTAACCTCGCACTGAAGAACTTGTGTGAAGCTTTTCCACCTGAGAAACACTCTGCAGTTCTTTGCAGTTTGCACTCTGAAGAGCTGAAACTCTTCTGTGAGGACCATCGGACACCAGTGTGTGTGATCTGTCTGCATTCAAGCTCCCACAACAACCACAGCTTTAGACCAATCAATGAAGTCGCTCTGGATTACAGAGAGGGACTCCGGACACTCCTGGAGCCCTTAAAGGAAACACTGGATCTCTTCAAGGACCAGGCTAAAGACTCAGAGACTCAGATCAATAAGGAGTTCTCGATGCTTCAGGAGTTACTCAAAAAAGAACGGAAAGCAAGAACAGATGCCGTGATGCAGGAGAAGAAGCAGAAGAGTCTGGTCCTGAAGTGGAAGATGGAGGATCTGAGCAGAGACATAGAAGCTCTTTCAGACAAAGTCAGAGCCACAGAGGAAGTGCTGAAAGCTGGAAATATCTCCTTCCTGCAGAAATACAAGACTGCAGCTGAAGGAGTCGATGGTTTCCAGCTGAAAGATCCACAGCCGATCAAAGATGGTCTCATAGATACGTCCAAACACCTGGACAACCTGCCCCTCCAGGTGTTGGACAGCATGAAGAAAGCCATCACACATTCAAGATCAAAGCCGCCCCTGGCAGTGGCGATCCTGTCCCAAATCGACATAGACATAGACAATAGACATAGACGTAGACTCCATTGTTTGGGAGAGACATATACCCAGGGGCGGACTGGCCATCGGGACGTTCGGGACGAATCCCGATGGGCCGGTACTGAAGTGGGCCCCCCCCCCCCCCCCCCCCCCCCTCCCCTCCGAGCGGCACCAACGAAGTGGGCCGGTCGAGAGTCCCGGGCTGATTTGTAGTCCCAGTCCGCCCCTGCATATACCCATTCACTGGGGGCCCCTCGAACCAGCTTTCCATCACCACGCACAACCGGCAGCAGCACCCCCCGACAACCTGCCCCTTGAGGGGATGGACAGGATGAGGAAAAAGATCTCACGTCCAAGATACCTGTACCAAAAATACTAATTCTGAACCGCCTGAAATCTTGAGAGAATCTGCCATAGAAGTCAGGGCAAGCTACCGAAATCTATTAAGTATATTTCGTGCTTATCATAGTAGGCCTTTCTTTGTAAACATTGTAAATAGGATATTGTTATCATGAGTGTTATAGACCTGAAGACTAAAGCTGACGTGCTAAACATCTAGAGGTTTTATTAGAACCAGGAAATATCTTTGTAAAGTCAAAAAGGCTTTTCTGTTCGAACCAAAACAAAAGTAGTTAGGAGTTTTAAAGAAGATATAAAATGCTATTTAAGCCACTGGTGGAGTTTGATTATCACTTTCTTGTTATAGAAAGAATGATAAAATGACCTACTAGAGCCTCCTGCTGTCAAATGTGTTCAAACTGTGTTAATGTTCAAATAAAGAGTATTATAGTAATGCAGTGAAAAAGTACGTATTTATGAAATTACTTAAATAATAAAACATTACATTTTAATACTTTAGTTTATGACAGCATACCTGCAGTGCTAACAACATCCCATCAGCGTCAGATGTAATGTTTTTGGTTAATGCTAATAAGCTAATGTTCACATGCTAACACGCACTAAGATAAGATAAACATGGTGTAATTATGGTGATGTTTTGGTTGAGGTTTCAGCATTGTGTGTTATTCACTGTGTGCGCCGTAGGGTGTTGCTGTCAGAGGTATTTAAGGTGTGTTTGCATTACTGATAGTGTGAATACAGCAAAGCATTGTTTGTTAAGGCAAAATAAATAGATTGTATTATTCCACACCTGAATACAAGCCTACTGATCCATCATTGAACACAACAACACAAACGGTGGAACATGGAAGCTTTAGTGTGGGCTAAAGCTCCTATGGTACACGTGTTAAACATCAGCATGTTAGCATTGTCACTTAGCATGTAGTCATATGGACAAGCCTGACACCGTTAGCATGGCTGGAGACATTGAGAGGGAAGTGCAAAATGCAAAAACTTGTCTTTACTTTATGCAAAATACGAAAATACAGAAAAATCTAAATAAAGAAGACACACATTCACACAGTACCTCTCCATCTGTCCCGGTGTTTAAAGACATGATTATTCAATAGTTTAAAAGATGGATTGATCCAGATTGTTCTTTATGTGGACATAGAAGTACAAAAATGTGATCGGATGACACAAAACAAACACCCCCCCTTTTTCTGTTTCCCTTTCTCTCTCACGCTGCTATCCTCCCTCTTTCTCTCAGACATGCCTGACACAGCATGGCACTGCACACACACTGTTATGAGAGTGTGTGTGTGTGTGTGTGTGTGTGTGTGTGTGTGTGTGTGTGTGTGTGTGTGTGTGTGTGTGTGTGTGTGTGTGGTGCCTCCCCTTCATCTCAGAAAATTCTTTTAAGCAGCGGCCGACGCAGACAAATAAAATGTTTTATTCATACTCTCTTCTCTCTCTGAATAAAATATGCATCCAGCGTTTCAGCCCGTCTGCAGATTTCAGCGTGAACTTTAAAACTAACTAACATAATAAAAAGTGTTTCACGGGAAAAATAAGATAATATATATTATCTAAGTATATAAAAACTCTCTCTATAATTCATTATGAAGTTTCACAACCTGCCCTCTCAGGTCTTCTTCTGCACCCCGCCTCCCTCCCACCTGAATATTGAGTCTCTCACCATTTTCAAATCCCATCTCTTCACACTGATATATCCCTGATCACATGACACATCCTCTGCTCTTATTGGTTATACTGTCTTGTTGTTCTGCTGGTGTTTTGTTTTGATTATTGTGTATCTTGTACGGCGACCTTGAGAGCCTTGAATGGCGCTTAGATAAATAAAATGTATTATTATTATTAATAATAAGAATAGAAAAGAGAAATTATTCCCACCTTAAAAAAAAAAAGTGTTGACTGCATTACGATTTCACCTAGTTGTATCACTCTCTTTCTCTCTCTGTACTACACACACACACACACACACACACACACACACACACACACACTGTCACACACTGTCACACACACACACACACACACCACACACACACACACACACACACACACACACACACACACACACACACACACACACACACACACACACACAACACACACACACACACACACACACACACACACACACACACACACACACTGACCCAGCAGCAGTGTGTGGTGACTCAGGCTCTGTATTGATCAGCAGCAGTGAGGCAGAGAAACCATGTCAGTGGATCAGCAGAACAGAAAGCAGTGAGAAACTCAACCTGCTGACCGGAGACAAGAAGGTGAGCCGGTCCAAGATGTAACAACATAAATCAATACATTTACTTTCTTGTTTACCAATGACATTCATCAAGTTCAATCGAATGTGTTCAACAAGTATTTAAAGGCTTTATTTGTTCACAACCCTTTAAAAAGCCACGCTTCTCTTTTCAAAATAAACTACAAATGTTTCTGCCTCCCCTGAAATACTATACTCAGTGTGAGAAAAAAGCACTTCCTGTCTGTGAGGCGTGTCAGGATGATGTCAGCGGGCTAAATCAGACGTGACATCATCATGACCTCACCAGTCACATGACCAAAGAGAGGAAAGATGGGGGGAAATAAGGAGAGGAGGACAAGAGATGATGATCATAATGACGACATTAAACTATCAATCAAAGGCCTTAACGAGCTGATGGAAGATTATTGATTTCTGAATCACCTTCCTATAATGCTCCACGATCATTACTGTAATTTAACAGTCGTTTAAGGTCACTGTGAGTCACACACAACTTAATAAATCATGTCTTAAAACGAATGTATAGATTATGTTTCCTCCTGTTGCTCCACCCTGCATGGAGTTTTTTTTGTTTAACTCAACACTGTTCTTTAATGAGTACCAAACCACACTATGTAATTTAAAGTTGCATATGTTGTTTTAGGGAGGGTTTAGGGAAATATTGGGCTAGTAAAAAGGCTTGTATTAAGGCTTACAGTCACTATGTATTATATTATTGTTTCTATATAAACTGTATTTTATTTGTATTGATCAGTTACGAAGATGGCAGCGACTAAAACAACACAAACGTTTTTGATTTGGTCAATACATTTAAACATTTGATGATAACGGTTTTCTGGGTCTATTATTTCAATACAAATGTGGATTGATAGTTATGAATGAATTTAAATGCTCTCATTGGCAACAGGAGTTAAAAAGGCAACCCAGTCTCACGGCATTTCGTGTTATAGTCACGAAATTAATTTAATCTATTGATTCGTGTTCACCAACACGATTTTCACATTTTTTTCGTGTCACACAGAACGATTTTAAATGCAATGTATTTCTATTGGTAGTATGTTTCGTGCCTGCACCACGTCTTTTTGTCCGGTCGGGTCTTGGAAGACCAGAAGCTGTGTGGTTCATAAAAACATGTTCTTACTCAATATCTTACCCTCAGCCTAACCCTATCCCTTTTATTTTAAATTGTATAATGTGTGAGTTTTTTTGCCGTCAGTGAGGAAAAGAAATGGCTCAGAGCCTCAGAATACTGACATCTGTATTTTATGTCATCTTTTTTTCCTTCTAATTTGTTATTATTTGGTGCAGGCACGAAACATACTACCAATATAAATACATTGCTTCTAAAATCGTTCTGTGTCAGAATACTGAAATCTGTATTTTTTTAAATGTCTTTTTCCTTCTAATTTGTTATTATTTACATTGCTTTTAAAATCGTTCTGTGTGACACGAAAAAAATGGCGAAATCGTGTTGGTGAACACGAATCAAGAGATTAATTTCGTGACTATAACACGAAATGCCGTGAGACTGGGTTGAAAAAGGACAGTGGTATAACACTGACTCCCCTTTCCCTTCATACTGATTCAACAGAGCTGTGTGTTCATGACTTAATTAGACTGTAAATAGGTCATTTTCCTGCAGAGACGCCGACAGGGACGCAGGATGGACACGTGACAGCACAAACATTTACACAGTAATACACACAGAGTAAATCATTTTATGTTTTATGTTGTACGTAAATCATTCAACAAACCAATTAAAAAAGGCCCTATTATGATTTGTGTTTTTTTTTTTCCTTTCCTGTAGTGTGTTATAGGACTCTTTAAAGTAGAGACACTACATACTGATATACACCTGAACATCAGCAGGAGAGGACTCTTTAAAGTAGAGACACTACATACTGATATACACCTGAACATCAGCAGGAGAGGACTCTTTAAAGTAGAGACACTACATACTGATATACACCTGAACATCAGCAGGAGAGGACTCTTTAAAGTAGAGACATTACATACTGATATACACCTGAACACCAGCAGGAGAGGACTCTTTAAAGTAGAGACATTACATACTGATATACACCTGAAACATCAGCAGGAGAGGACTCTTAAAGTAGAGACACTACATACTGATATACACCTGAACATCAGCAGAAGAGGACTCTTTAAAGTAGAGACAATACATACTGATATACACCTGAACATCAGCAGGAGAGGACTCTTTAAAGTAGAGACACTACATACTGATATACACCTGAACATCAGCAGGAGAGGACTCTTTAAAGTAGAGGCACTACATACTGATATACACCTGAACATCAGCAGGAGAGGACTCTTTAAAGTAGAGACACTACATACTGATATACACCTGAACATCAGCAGGAGAGGACTCTTTAAAGTAGAGGCACTACATACTGATATACACCTGAACATCAGCAGGAGAGGACTCTTTAAAGTAGAGACACTACATACTGATATACACCTGAACATCAGCAGGAGAGGACTCTTTAAAGTAGAGACACTACATACTGATATACACCTGAACATCAGCAGGAGAGGACTCTTTAAAGTAGAGACACTACATCTGATATACACCTGAACATCAGCAGGAGAGGACTCCTTTAAAGTAGAGAGACACTACATACTGATACACCTGAACATCAGCAGGAGAGGACTCTTTAAAGTAGAGACAATACGTACTGATATACACCTGAACATCAGCAGGAAGAGGACTCTTTAAAGTAGAGACACTACATACTGATATACACCTTGAACATCAGCAGGAGAGGACTCTTTAAAGTAGAGACACTACATACTGATATACACCTGAACATCAGCAGGAGAGGACTCTTAAAGTAGAGACACTACATACTGATATACACCTGAACATCAGCAGGAGAGGACTCTTTAAATTAGAGACACTACATACTGATATACACCTGAACATCAGCAGGAGAGGACTCTTTAAAGTAGAGACACTACATACTGATACACCTGAACATCAGCAGGAGAGGACTCTTTAAAGTAGAGACAATACATACTGATTACACCTGAACATCAGCAGGAGAGGACTCTTTAAAGTAGAGACACTACATACTGATATACACCTGAACATCAGCAGGAGAGGACTCTTTAAAGTAGAGACACTACATACTGATATACACCTGAACATCAGCAGGAGAGGACTCTTTAAAGTAGAGACACTACATACTGATATACACCTGAACATCAGCAGGAGAGGACTCTTTAAAGTAGAGACACTACATACTGATATACACCTGAACATCAGCAGGAGAGGACTCTTTAAAGTAGAGACACTACATACTGATATACACCTGAACATCAGCAGGAGAGGACTCTTTAAAGTAGAGACAATACATACTGATATACACCTGAACATCAGCAGGAGAGGACTCTTTAAAGTAGAGACACTACATACTGATATACACCTGAACATCAGCAGGAGAGGACTCTTTAAAGTAGAGAGCAACTACATACTGATATACACCTGAACATCAGCAGGAGAGGACTCTTTAAAGTAGAGACACTACATACTGATATACACCTGAACATCAGCAGGAGAGGACTCTTTAAAGTAGAGGCACTACATACTGATATACACCTGAACATCAGCAGGAGAGGACTCTTTAAAGTAGAGACACTACATACTGATATACACCTGAACATCAGCAGGAGAGGACTCTTTAAAGTAGAGACACTACATACTGATATACACCTGAACATCAGCAGGAGAGGACTCTTTAAAGTAGAGACACTACATACTGATATACACCTGAACATCAGCAGGAGAGGACTCTTTAAAGTAGAGACACTACATACTGATATACACCTGAACATCAGCAGGAGAGGACTCTTTAAAGTAGAGACACTACATACTGATACACCTGAACATCAGCAGGAGAGGACTCTTTAAAGTAGAGACAATACGTACTGATATACACCTGAACATCAGCAGGAGAGGACTCTTTAAAGTAGAGACACTACATACTGATATACACCTGAACATCAGCAGGAGAGGACTCTTTAAAGTAGAGACACTACATACTGATATACACCTGAACATCAGCAGGAGAGGACTCTTTAAAGTAGAGACACTACATACTGATATACACCTGAACATCAGCAGGAGAGGACTCTTTAAAGTAGAGACACTACATACTGATATACACCTGAACATCAGCAGGAGAGGACTCTTTAAAGTAGAGACACTACATACTGATACACCTGAACATCAGCAGGAGAGGACTCTTTAAAGTAGAGACAATACATACTGATATACACCTGAACATCAGCAGGAGAGGACTCTTTAAAGTAGAGACACTACATACTGATATACACCTGAACATCAGCAGGGAGAGGACTCTTTAAAGTAGATACACTACATACTGATATACACCTGAACATCAGCAGGAGAGGACTCTTTAAAGTAGAGACACTACATACTGATATACACCTGATCATCAGCAGGAGAGGACTCTTTAAAGTAGAGACACTACATACTGATATACACCTGAACATCAGCAGGAGAGGACTCTTTAAAGTAGAGACACTACATACTGATATACACCTGAACATCAGCAGAAGAGGACTCTTTAAAGTAGAGACACTACATGCTGATATACACCTGAACATCAGCAGGAGAGGACTCTTTAAAGTAGAGACACTACATACTGATATACACCTGAACATCAGCAGGAGAGGACTCTTTAAAGTAGAGACACTACATACTGATATACACCTGAACATCAGCAGAAGAGGACTCTTTAAAGTAGAGACACTACATGCTGATATACACCTGAACATCAGCAGGAGAGGACTCTTTAAAGTAGAGACACTACATGCTGATATACACCTGAACATCAGCAGGAGAGGGACTCTTTAAAGTAGAGACACTACATACTGATATACACCTGAACATCAGCAGGAGATGACTCTTTAAAGTAGAGACACTACATACTGATATACACCTGAACATCAGCAGGAGAGGACTCTTTAAAGTAGAGACACTACATACTGATATACACCTGAACATCAGCAGGAGAGGACTTTTTAAAGTAGAGACACTACATACTGATATACACCTGAACATCAGCAGGAGAGGACTCTTTAAAGTAGAGACACTACATACTGATATACACCTGAACATCAGCAGGAGAGGACTCTTTAAAGTAGAGACACTACATACTGATATACACCTGAACATCAGCAGGAGAGGACTCTTTAAAGTAGAGACACTACATACTGATATACACCTGACCATCAGCAGGAGAGGACTCTTTAAAGTAGAGACACTACATACTGATAGACACCTGAACATCAGCAGGAGAGGACTCTTTAAAGTAGAGACACTACATACTGATATACACCTGAACATCAGCAGGAGAGGACTCTTTAAAGTAGAGACACTACATACTGATATACACCTGAACATCATCAGGAGAGGACTCTTTAAAGTAGAGACACTACAAACTGATATACACCTGAACATCAGCAGGAGAGGACTCTTTAAAGTAGAGACACTACATACTGATAGACACCTGAACATCAGCAGGAGAGGACTCTTTAAAGTAGAGACACTACATACTGATATACACCTGAACATCAGCAGGAGAGGACTCTTTAAAGTAGAGACACTACATACTGATATACACCTGACCATCAGCAGGAGAGGACTCTTTAAAGTAGAGACACTACATACTGATAGACACCTGAACATCAGCAGGAGAGGACTCTTTAAAGTAGAGACACTACATACTGATATACACCTGAACATCAGCAGGAGAGGACTCTTTAAAGTAGAGACACTACATACTGATATACACCTGAACATCATCAGGAGAGGACTCTTTAAAGTAGAGACACTACAAACTGATATACACCTGAACATCAGCAGGAGAGGACTCTTTAAAGTAGAGACACTACATACTGATAGACACCTGAACATCAGCAGGAGAGGACTCTTTAAAGTAGAGACACTACATACTGATAGACACCTGAACATCAGCAGGAGAGGACTCTTTAAAGTAGAGACACTACATACTGATATACACCTGAACATCAGCAGGAGAGGACTCTTTAAAGTAGAGACACTACATACCTTTAAGATTCTTGTCCGACCTTTTCTCGTAGGGTCCAGACCCACATTATTTAAAGCATAATAGTCCTTGTGGGCTCAGTTTCAGAGCATGCGTGCGTTTTACACCGTCTCTGGCTTCTAATCCTCGCTGATGATTCAAAGCTCGCCGGCTGTTTGTGAATCAGCAGTCAGACAGGAGACGGTTTACACGGGATCTGAATCATCTCTCTTTTGTGAGATTAAAGCTCAGATTAAAGCCACCCTGAGGGAGTGTTTTATGTAAGACAGCAGCTGTTTTATCAGCTGAAATCACAGAGAGAGACTGAAGCTGAGAAAAAGAGTTTCCTCCACTTCAATCGCGATGCTGCGGGTTCCACAAATCAATGTCCCAGAAATTCAACCATTAATGTGTGATTTTCTTTCTATTTTTCAAGAGACCTGCCTTTCTGTAATTGGGGATGTTCCCTCTGAGATGTATTTAGGGCAAATGTAAAAATGAATGATAAAAAAGCACTGGTTCCCGTGTGAGCTGTGATGGCTTAATCTACTGTACATATCAAATGCTGTTGCTAAAAATAACATGATTAAATGTTATATAATCTATACTGCAAAAAAATTCCAATTCTTTTTTGTAGCCTATGTAGTAAATCACAGGATGGATTTGTAGTCCTTGCTATCAAACTAGCCAAACTATTTGGGGTATTTTATCCTTTACTTTTGTAGGTGTTAATAAGTATTATAGCAAACAACGGATGCTTTTCTGTAATAAATTAAATTGTTTGTAAATCAGTCTGTCTATCACATCCTCCTGTTCTGATGCTACACAGCTAGCTCTCCCTTTAGCCACACTGATGCTGATGCTACACAGCTAGCTCTCCAGTTAGCCACACTGATGCTACACAGCTAGCTCCCCAGTTAGCCACACTGATGCTATACAGCTAGCTCTCCCGTTAGCCACACCCTCAGCACTTGCCTCACCTGCAGACAAAACTCAGGGTGAACCGAACTCTGAGCCAACCTAATGTTATAAATAATTCACAGCAAGCCAAACGCTGCGTGTTACCGTGAAAGTCAAAGAGAGAGAGAGAGAGTGTGCGTGTGTGTGTGTGTGTGTGTGTGCGACTTAAAAATAAACAGTGGAGAGGTCGATGTGGAGAGAGAAAACACAGACATCAGACACACTGCAGCCATGGAGGATAACAGGGTGGGTGTTTGTGTGTGTGTGTGTGTGTGTGTGTGTGTGTGTGTGTGTGTGTGTGTGTGTGTGTGTGTGTGTGTGTGTGTGTGTGTGTGTGTGTGTGTGTAGGGGGTCCCAGTGGTCCTCGAGCCCAGCCCCAGTATGAATAATGCATCACAGGGGAGGAATATGTGTCGGAGGATGCTCTGTTTCAGGTCGTTAATCTTTCCCTCTCTGTATCATGTTCCTGATGCTCAATACAGAGAACAAGCTGAGGTAAAAATATATATATATATATATCACGTGTGTGTCCAGGGTGTAAACAGCACCATGAATCCTGCCTGTAACACAGACACGGATGCAAAAGATAAAAGTGTAATTAAAATAAACCCTAGGTTTTTCTCGTGTTATTAAAAGGCTGTTAAAGTTAAATGACGTTAGCTATACATTTACAAGATAATCAATTCCACTAGAAATTAGGAAAGGGATTCTAAAATGTAGATTACAAGCGAATAAATAGCATGTTCTCTAATAATTCTATTTTTTCTTAAAGGGGACCTATCATGCAAAATGCACTTTTGTACGTCTTTTCTACATGAATATGTGTCCCCGGTGTTCCAGGGAACTCACCAAGTGTCAGAAAACACAACCCTCTCTATTTTCCTCCATACCCAAATCTCTAAAAAAGGGGCTGCAACGGATCTGATAAAAACTGATCCAGATTTGAACACTGTCCTGACGTCAGGACGGTGGCGCTACGGCTATTGGGCCAACTCCACCAATCAGGAGGAGACAGCCACGGCCATTGCCGTTCGAAAGCGCTGGAGACGCTGTAGTACATATGCCAGGCCTGTAAGTGGCGCTGTAGTCTGCCACAAAAGCAGTGAAGAAGACTTGGTTACCATGGTTACCCTTCTGTTTATTCTCCGCTGTGGCTTTTTTTCTCCCTCCCCGAGGCAAGCGTTTGCTCCTGCTGCTTTAATTCAATGCAATCCCTCCCCGTCGAGGCAAGCACTGTAATTCTCTCCGGTTAGTCCACCAGCAGATGACAAACACCCACCTCTCCGCCTCTTCCAAGGAACGAGGGGACCGTGCGGCAGAGTTTCAGTTTCAGTTTGTTTCGCCGGTCAAGATGTCCGTTCAAGTTGAAATCTTCCGGACAAAATTAGAAAAGTGCCGGTCAAAGGCCTTCTTTGTTATTTATTGAGCTTTAAAACAAATGAATAACGACTCTATATAATAAAACACGGAGGACGGAGATCTCTTTTTCTCCCCCTCTCCTGACAGCCCAGCAGCTGATCAGAGCACGTCTCCCCTCTCCTGCAGGGGGGCGTGGTCAGCAGAATCAGACCCGTAGACAGCAAACAGCACATAGAGCGAAATGAGGCATGGCTAAAATGCATGATCTGTTTGGTATTTTGAAAACAGAAACGTATAAATATACCTTATATAGGTATGGCCCTACAATATATCATTTAAATATAGCATGATAGGTTTCCTTTAATTTAGGAAGTTTAAGAAAATTACGTGATGTGAAAATTGAAACTTCTATACAGCTTCTATCAGGTTTTGATTACTTTATTACTCAATAGGTTTGTACACAGCTTCGTATATGCATTAATACCTAATAAGATGATCAATCACAACACTACTGTGAATGTGTTTTAAGTTCACACACATGGACGACACACCTTTAAATAATTACTGACATGAGATCCATTCCTCTGCACTCGTTTGCTTGCATTACATTATATAAAATTGCATTAGATGACATTTCCACTCTTCACTCTCCAGTCTAGATTCCCACAGGGACCAGAACAAACCATTACTGTGTGGAGGCCATGTTTTTTTCAACCAGTAATTAAGGGTAATATTACAGCACAGCATTTCCCTTACAAACTGGCTTTTAAATCCAGGCTGAAGACTTTCTGTTTTCTGTTGCCTTTAATAAACCAAATAATCATTCATATCTGAAATGGACCAATCTTCACAATGACTACGTTTACTTTTGGTACTTACACTATATTTTGATGATAATACTTTTCAACTGTTAATAGAGTAACATTTTGAGTGCAGGACTTTTACTGCAACAGAGTATTCCTACACTCTGGTACTTCTACTTTTACTACAAGATTACATTACATTACATGTTACTTGTTAGACGCTTTTATCCAAAGCGACTTACATACTCAATACTGTGGGCAATCCCCACAGGAGCAATTTGGGGTGAAGTGTCTCAGGGACACAACGACATGCTGACTGCAGTGGGGTTTGAACCTGTGCCCCCCTGATCCGAACACCTTTTACTCAAGTACAAGATCTGAGTACTTCTACTTTTACTCAAGTACAAGATCTGAGTACTTCTACTTTTACTACAAGATCTGAGTACTTCTACTTTTACTACAAGATCTGAGTACTTCTACTCAAGTACAAGATTTGAGTACTTCTACTTTTACTCAAGTACAAGACCTGAGTACTTCTACTTTTACTACAAGATCTGAGTACTTCTACTCAAGTACAAGATCTGAGTACTTCTACTTTTACTACAAGATCTGAGTACTTCTACTCAAGTACAAGATTTGAGTACTTCTACTTTTACTCAAGTACAAGACCTGAGTACTTCTACTTTTACTCAAGTACAAGATCTGAGTACTTCTACTTTTACTACAAGATCTGAGTACTTCTACTTTTACTACAAGATCTGAGTACTTCTACTTTTACTACAAGATCTGAGCACTTCTACTTTTACTCAAGTACAAGATCTGAGTACATCTACTTTTACTCAAGTACAAGACCTGAGTACTTCTACTTTTACTCAAGTACAAGATCTGAGTACTTCTACTTTTACTACAAGATCTGAGTACATCTACTTTTACTACAAGATCTGAGTACTTCTACTTTTACTACAAGATCTGAGTACTTCTACTTTTACTACAAGATCTGAGTACTTCTACTTTTACTACAAGATTTGAGTACTTCTACTTTTACTCAAGTACAAGACCTGAGTACTTCTACTTTTACTCAAGTACAAGATCTGAGTACTTCTACTTTTACTACAAGATCTGAGTACTTCTACTTTTACTACAAGATCTGAGTACTTCTACTTTTACTACAAGATCTGAGTACTTCTACTTTTACTACAAGATCTGAGTACTTCTACTTTTACTCAAGTACAAGATCTGAGTACTTCTACTCAAGTACAAGATCTGAGTACTTCTACTTTTACTCAAGTACAAGATCTAAATACTTTTCCCACCTCTGCTTATATTTAAAAGTGGTGGTAAGAAAGAGTTGCTAAAACACATATATATGTATTAATAGAGACTATCAGAGGTCACATGAATGAACGGAGAACAGAGAGTCAGAAAGAGGTCAGAGTGAGATGTTAAACTGTAGGATAATTCCCACCAATGTATCAGTGAAGATGACTTTTCCAATGATTCGTTTTTTTTTCTTCGGGAAACAATCAGATATGTTCTGTTGCTCCGCCAATGTGCTGGTTATAAATAGTCTCTTTCCTCAGAGGAGCATGAAATGATGTTTTGAAGTCAGCTCCAAAAAATATACGTCTGACACAAAGGATGATCGGCTCCCCGAGTGCATACACACATATTCAGTGAGAGCAAAGTCATATTTACATATACTGAATATAATATGGTACAACAAGTGGGAGATGGATTTATACTTTAACCTCTAAGATTCATCAGTTCACTTATTCACCTCATAACTACTTTGCAATTATATAGCTATAAGCTTTGTTGTCACGTAGGTCAAAAGGGTGTTAAGAAAGAAAAAGAGACCTTGCAGGATCGGAAACAGATGACGAGATGTTAAGAATGAAAAAGCAATATTAATTCAAGCCACGATTCTCTATCCTGAGCATCGCCAGCCTGCTGCATTGTGTCCAATAACTGGTTGATTTCTCCCTGTGTGTGTGTGTGTGTGTGTGTGTGTGTGTGTGTGTGTGTGTGTGTGTGTGTGTGTGTGTGTGTGTGTGTGTGTGTGTGTGTGTGTGTGTGTGTGTGTGTGTGTGTGTGTGTGTGTGTGTGTGTGTGTGTGTGTGTTTGTTCAATAATACATTTGTCACATGGCCTTGGCTGCCTCTCTGTCACAGGAACTTGCTGAACCATTCAAATTTCAACTTCAGAGATGTAATAAAACTGCTGAATAAGCCACATGCATTGGAGACATACTTATATCTCTACACCTTAGAAATATCCCTATATCATATACCAGCATGAAATTGCATTTTTGGGTTTGGATGGGGATTACATTTCCTGCCACTAAACTGAAGTTTGATTCCTTTCTTTGAAAACCGTTGTCAGTATTGGAGATAAAGAATACCCATTTCAGCAGATTTAGGAACAAACGTGCAGCGACACAGCGATACTTTTTATTTCTAAGACACAATTCAAGGTTTTTCTGGGACTTTACTGCAGTCAAGTAGCAATCTCTGCTTTATTTCATAGAAAGTCCTTCAATAATCCAAGTAAAAATAGAGGTGATAATATTCATTTGAACTCAGTCTGACTTATTCAGTGAGAGAGAAATGTACATTTATTTCAGTCAAGGAAGCAAACTGAAACCCCAAACATGAATGGAAGTCATTCTCTAATACTAAACTATTAGGTTTAATTAATTAGGTTTATATGTTGTTGACTCAATTGCTGGTTTGGTGTTGTGGTTGTGTTGTAAAGCGACCGTCAAAAACAGAAAGGACTGAGTGTTCACTGCCACACCCCGAGGTCTCATCAGATGTTATCAATACTGAGAGAGGAGGAAGAGGAGGAAGAGGAGGAAGAAACTGTATCTGAAACAATAGAGGCAGCCAGGAGAGAAAAGACAGAGGAGAACACGAGGAAAAGGAGATGAGAAAGGGAATATAAATGACAAGGAAGGAGAGAAGATGAGGAAAAGAGGGGATGACTAAAGAAATAAAAAAATGGGAGAAGGGAGGAGGAAGATTTTAGGATACTAGATAAAAGGAGACAAGGAGTGGAGGACAGACAAGGGAAGGAGACAGATTATGAAGAAAGTAGAAAAGAGGATAGAATAAAAGAAGAGAGGAAGAACAAAGATGGACAAGGACAGAGGAGGCAGAAAAGAGAGATGGATGAATAGGGATCAAGAAATGAGAATAAGAAATAGCTGGATATTTCCTGTGCACACAGTAGCCTAATGGGAGCAGAAGTCAGCGACGTGCAGTCAGTGGAGGCAGGGGAGGCAGAGCCTCACCTGTCATACTCCAATGTAACGGAAAAACAATTAAAGAAAAACTAAATAGTAATAATAATAAAATGTCTCCACTGATCTTGTGTAAATGTGATTTATGTATGATTCCAATCGCATTTTATTGTCAAAATCAGCAAATTTGCCGAGCTCCGCTACGGGAGCGATGAGAAGTGAGGCAAGGACGAGCACTGCCTCTCGTAAGCCCACAGTAACTTGCTGGAGCGCGGGCACTAATTTAGCGCGGCCACTTATTTTGTGAGCGCGCTCAAGCCATTTACTGTGGGGTGAGGTGAGGCACAGATGAGCTCTGCCTCACCTCAGAATGCGTCACCCCACAGAAACTGGCTGGAAAGCGGGCCCAAAGCGCATGCCTGTTACCATCTCACTGTAGGTCACCAATGTAATGTTTGTAGATCCCTTTATTACATTTATCCTCGCCATCCATAGTCTCTAAATAACTTATTTCACGTATATATGATATTTAGGCTCGCTGGTCTCATCGTACAACGGCAATGAAAAAAGCACCAGGGGAGGCAGCCATAACCTCTGCCGCACTGAAGGGGGCGCACGTGAGCCCACAGGTTCTTGTTGCTACTGTTATTCTACCGCAAACAACAAACTAGACTTTTGAAACTACAGGAAAAGGAGGACTTTTACAAAACAGTAATAGAGATTGTTGTCCAGAAGGATAGCATGGACTTCATCTTCAAGTCAAGGTAAGACCACAACTGTAATGAAAATGGGATCTTATTTAGAAAGAACAATCCAATATTTAGATTTTGGGTATCCTTTTGTTGATCGGTCTGTTTAAAATTAATCATAGCATCAGACTAAAAAAGCTTTTGAAAATAACAGAATATTTCGATTAAGGTCAAAATAGGCTATAATATTTGTAAATCTGACTCTGAAAGAGTCAGTGCCTCACCAGCCATGAACCTCACCGCACGTCACTGGCAGAAGTCCATTAAAATATTGCTAGTGGAAGCAAAACAAAGCATTTCCCAAATTATCTGCCGTAACATAAATAGGATATCTACAAGTTCCCCTGGTAGACCAATAACACAGACAGAATAAAAGGCAATCCCACAGCATACTAAACCAATAACAACAGGAGCTAATGTTAGTGAGCTACACAGCTACGCTAACAACAAGCTAGGCTAACAAAATGCATCTAGTCATATATGTTTGATATGAACCAAGGAAACAATTTATCATAAGAGTACACAGTGGATTATTGAGATCAAGACAATATCAGAGAATAACCTGCTTCTTGATAAAAAAAGTATAAACAATAACATATATATTTGAGAGACAGGGCTCAGGAGCTAACGTTAGCTAGCTACAGCTACGCTAACAACAAGCCAGGCTAACAAACGGCATAGTCCTATATGTTTGATATGAACCAAGGAAACAATTTATCATAAGAATACACAGTGGATTATTATGATCAAGACAATATCAGAGTATATAACCTGCTTCTTGATAATAAAAAAAAATGTAAACAATAACATAGGCTATATTTGGGAGACACGGGGCAATCATCATTTCATTTCATTTCAAACCTTTATTTAACCAGATTGGTCCCATTGAGATCATAGATCTCTTTTTCAAGGGAGACCTGCAGCATATAGGTTCCACATGAAACATAAAACAATAAAGGACATCATACATTATATTTACAGGATACATTTACATAGTTATAGACATTTACAAGTACCCATAGTATCAACGAGCATTTCATTTAGCCTAGCTTTAAAAACATGCAGAGGAATGAGATTGCTGTTTCAATTCTTGCTGAAGATTGTTCGAAGCAAGTGGAGCTGCGCACATAAAAGCTGTCTTACCTAAGACAGTCCTTGCTCTTGGCACATCTAACAATACTACATCATGCGATCTCAGACAATAGCTGCTTGCAACTCTCTGTGTTATCAGAGAGCAGATATAATACGGGAGTTTACCCAACAAAGCTTTATAAATAAACGTGTACCAATGACTCAGCCTCCGTACAGTAAGTGAAGGCAAACCTGCCTTGGCATACAGGGTAGGCCTACAGTGATGTGTAAGTGCTTTACAATTTGTGACAAATCTCAGTGCGCTGTGATAGGCGGCATCTAACTTGTTCAGGCAATGGGCAGGTGCATTCATATACAACAAATCACCATAGTCCAGCACAGGTCAAAAGGTCACAGTGACTAGCCTTTTCCTGGCCTCAAGTGAGAAACAGGACTTGTTTCTGAAAAAGAAACCTAGTCTAACCCTCAGCTTTTTAAGCAGGTTATTGACATGAAGTTTAAAAGTAAGACAATCATCAAGCCAGATACCCAGGTATTTATAACAGGTAACCACTTTGAGTACTTGTCCTTGCATAGTAACAATATCTAAAACAGGCTCTGGTGTCTTTTTAGCTTTTGAAAAGAGCATTACCTTGGTTTTATCAACATTTAAAAGAAGCTTAAGCTCAGAGAGCTGAGTCTGAATAATGTTAAAAACAGCCTGTAATTTAACAACCGCCTCCTTAATGGAGGGACCTGCACAGTACATCACGGTATCATCCACATACAAATGTAAAGTAGCTTCATCCACATTTTCACCTAAACTATTGATGTAGATGGAGAATAAAAGTGGACCTAAAACAGAACCTTGAGGAACACTATTAGCAATGTTCAACCACTCAGAAGACAGCCCATCAAAGTGAACACATTGGGACCTTTCAGAGAGGTAGTTCACAAACCACCCACTGCATGGCTGGATAAGCCAATACTGAGTAGCCTCTGCTTTAAGATGCGATGATCGACGGTATCAAACGCTTTGGAAAGGTCAATAAATAGAGCTGCACAACTCTGCTTATTATCTAAAATACTCGTAATGTCATTCACCACTTTCATTGTGGCAGTGATGGTGCTATGTTGCTTTCTGAAGCCTGACTGATGTTTAGACAGGATGTCATTTTTACATAAAAACTCCTTTACTTGTTCACTCACTAGGCGTTCAAGAACCTTAGCCAGAACTGACCATTTAGAGATGGGCCTATAGTTATTTAAAATAGTTGCCTCCCCTCCTTTTAGTAAAGGCAAGACATACGCTGACTTCCATACTTTTGGAATTGCATTTGTGCTGAGGGAGAGGTTAAAAAGAGAAGTGAGAGGTGGAGCAATAAAATCTGCAGCTATCTTTCAAAAGAAAGGTTCCACGTTGTCCGGGCCGGCCGGTTTCTTAGGATCTAACTTAGATAATGCTTCATGAACAACATTTACAGTAAAAGGAGTAAAACTGAAAGGGTTTTCCAGAGCACATTGTTCAGAGTCACAGACTGAGGTGTTCACAGAAGCAGAGTTAGTGACAGAATCAAACCGAGAGCCACAGGACACAAAATGCTCATTAAAGCAATGTAACATGGTGGCCCTGTCCGATATAGAGCCAGATGCTGTGGTAAGGCACGGAGGTAGCTCATTACGGATCTCACCGGTGGATATCGATTTTATGGCTTTCCAACATTTCCTAGGATTATTTAGGTTTTCTGTAGTAACTGACAAATAGTACTCCGACTTAGCACTTTTGACATGTGAAGTGAAGCTATTCCTTAGCTGCCTAAAACGCAGCCATTCTACCTCTGAGCCTGATTTCCTAGCCTTTGCCCAGGCCTTGTTTCTCTCATGTAGGAGACTGGACAGTTCAGCAGAAAACCAAGGAGTGTCTCGTCCCTTTACTCTAAATTTACGTAGGGGTGCATGTCTATCAATGATCTCCATAAAACCAAGATAAAAATAAGACCATGCAGTTTCTACATCAGCACACAGATCGATTTTTCCCCAATCAAACCCAAACAGATCATGAACAAAACACTGCTCCACAAAATGTTTTATGTCTCTCTTAATAATAATACGAGGTTTAACCTTTTGGACCTTAGTGTCCCTAATTGTGGCTACAGCACAGTGGTCACTCACATCATTCGCAAATACTCCCACAGATGAGTATTTATAGGGAACATTAGTTAGAATGAGATCAATTAGGGAGGATTTATTAGGGGACTTAACGTTAGGGCGAGTAGGACTGTCAACAATCTGAGTAACATTCAGAGAGATACAAAGGTTTTTAAAATCCTCTGATACTGCAGTTAACCAGTCCCAGTTAAAATCTCCAAATAGCACTATTTCCTTGTAGTCAAGTTGCAAAATCATGATATTTCATTCTTCGGCTTAAAGGTGGGGTAGGTAAGTTTGAGAAACCGGCTCGAGATACACTTGTTGTTATATTCCATGGAATGCTCTTAACATCCCGATAGCAATGAATATCTTAAGAGCTTTGACAAAAAATCCATAAAGAAATATCATCTGTGGAAGCCGTGGTACTGTAAAAAGCACGACCAATCATCTGAGCCGGCCCGGCTAAAATAACTGGATGGCCTACCTGCCTGTCAGCCTTCTATCTGTGCACAAACTTATCTCGTGCCCTCATTGGTCATGTGCGCGTTCGTGTGTGTTGGAGGAGGGGCTCTGTAAGGAAGTGGCAGATTTTCTCCGGTTGTGTATTTTCAAATTCTAGCACACTCGAGCTGGTTTCTCCAAAATGACCTACCCTACCTTTAACTGTAGTAAATAGATTAGGCCTGTAGGGTTTAAATATTATAATATATTCAGCAATGTATTATGGATTTATATCAGTCAGTTCGTGTTCAATAAACAGTCTCAGTTGCTCAATAACTACAACACCAGCTGAGTAATTATCCCAGTCAGATAGCATGTTTAAATCAGGGGTTTAGATGTTAGTTAGTTTAGAAGTTAAAGACAAATAAGTATCTTAAGTCAGCAGTAAATAAGGCTTTAATTGTTGTATCCAAACTGCTCCACCTGCTCCAGATTTAAGACAACATGTGAGATGAACACAAATGCATTGGCCAACACTATTACCCATACTCAAGTGTGTGTGTGCGTGTGTGTGTGTGTGTGCGTGTGTGTGTGTGTGTGTGTGTGTGTGTGTGTGTGTGTGTGTGTGTGTGTGTGTGTGTGTGTGCGTGTGCGTGTGTGTGTGTCACTAGGGGTTACAGCAGTCTATTCTCCAGAGGAGCTAGAAAACCCTGAACCTTGAACCGTATCATGTGCTACACATAGGAACCTCTCACACACACAAACACACATTTGTTCAATTTAAACATGGGGGATGGTGGGACACACACACACACACACACACACACACACACACACACACACACACAGCTGACTGGTTTCCAAGCACTATTGTGTGATGAGAGGGATGGAGGGGCCTCTTGTTGAATCGGAGGTCCCTCTCTCTAAATGGTAAAAGCTTCATTAACATCTCCCACTGGTTTGATCATGTAACAAACATTCATATTAGATGTGTCTCTATGTGTATGATGTGAATTCTAGTAAAATGACAAACTGTTAAACATAAAAACTAAAAGTGTTTGGTAAATAAAGGTATTTTCTTGTCAGCTAGATCATCAACAACCTCTTTAATAGCTGATCAAACTCCATGTTAAATATTATCAATTTAAGTTGAATTTCTCATTAGCAAAGACAGCGCTAGTACCAGAAATGTTGTTATAAAATGTTTGGTACTACTGGTACATTCTGTTAACAGTAGATGTTCATTCAATCTAAAACAAGTTGTAGGCGGGGGTCTGTGGGGAAAGCAGTACTAAGGTCCTTTACTTACTATGGCTTTAAAATACTCCTACTTAAGTAACATTTACAATTTAGAAATTGCAATAGTAATGAAGTATCATCAGCTAAATGTACATCAAGTATCAAAAGTAAAAGTGGTCAATATACACAATGGCTTGTCTTTTCATAGTATTATTATGTTCAATAGAAAGTATCAGAAGAATTCAAATAATGAATATTAGTTTCTCTTCCAGATGTCTTTACAAATGAGTCTGACCTGATTTGACTTGAGTGAACACAAGGAGCTTCTGTCTTATTACAGATGATCCTGAGGGACGTCTTTACATGGAGATCCACTATAACTCATTAGACATTTCTAAAGTATGAAACTACAGGAAGAAGAAGAGGAAATGAACACCAGAGGTCTTTCTACATCCTTATTTCCTTTCCTCTGTCACGGATGCATTCCTAGGGTCAATGGCTAGAGAGTGGCTAAAGGTAAGTCAGGAACAATGCAACACTCTTATACAAACAATAATATATATATATATATATAAACCACTCAAAAATCTAACCAGATGGGTCTTGATCTGCTTCCAGGTGTCTGCAGCAGTCGCAGTAACGTCTTTGCTTTAGGGCCAGTTTTTTGCTCCATATATCTGGAACAAACTCCCAGAAAACTGCAGGTGTGCTGAAACTAGAACTAGACTTTTCTGTTTGCCGCTGCCTTTTTAAATCAAAATAACTTTCTATACTTTTATTCTTGTGTTTAATGCATGTTTTATCTTATTTTGAAAGGTCTTGTGGCCCTTTAATGTGTGTGTTTTAATGTCATTTATTATGCATTTCTTTTGCACTATGTCTTAATGATTGATTCAAGGCATTTATTGGTCATACGTGCATAGCTACAGTGTAGTTATGAATTCGTGAAGCAGATTGAATTGCCATGAGGTTGAAATTTGTTTTATAAATAAACTCGCCTTGCCCTAAGAGCTGACGGTTTATATTCCTGCTTCAGATGATGCTCAGGTGTTGAGATAATCTCCTGCTTTACTGCCAATCATCCCGTCGACACAGCAGGAGACGACATGTTTCATGACAGGCAATTACACCTGGTCAAACTGCATCCAGATCAGTTCATATGTCAACAGGGAGGAAGCTGACACTCAGCAGACTTACTTCAAATGTGTCTCGGGTACTTCAATGATAGCCACATTTTTGCTACCAATAACAAAACAACAATGTACGTTACCATCACACAGAGCTACATATCTTAGCCTCTGTTAGCTGGGAATGATATGATAAATAAGAGTGAATACTAGGGCTGTGCGATTAGGGCAAAAATCATAATCACGATTATTTGGGTCAATAATTGATATCACGATTATTAAATACGATTATTCATTGACTTTGAAAAAATCCATTTATTGAACTTTAAAACAAATACAAATAATAATTTGAACAGTATCTTTTTAACTGTTGATTACCCTGAACGTATAATTCAACTGAAAAACCAATACAAAAATAAATAAAATAAATGATACTTTTAAATAAATAATATCAAAATAATAAATACCAATAAAAAAGATCATCAAATATTTTGGAGCGCACTTCCACAAGCTACTAAACATATATAAATATGATAAATACAAATAAATGAGACCAAAATAAATTAGATCAAATATGTTGCAGTGCAGTCACAACCTAGCAAAGCAAAATAATTGTTTTTTTCGATTATGTTGTTTTCGTAATTGTGGCAGGCCAAAATCGTAATTGCGATTAATTGCACAGCCCTAGTGAATACATTCTGCTTTTCCTGCATAAGCTCAGAATCTGGGTAGACACTTTAGTCAACAAGGAAATCCTGAAGCTATTGACCATAAATAAAACCAACAGAGACAGAACAACTAGAAGAAACCTTTGAGGCCTGACAATTTAAGCTAACTGGATATTAACTCGCCTGCAACTGAAGCCAAAAACAGACCAAAATCTAGCTTAAACTTACAAAAATATTACAAACCACATATATTTCCACCATCATACACAGATTTATATCTTAGCAGCAACAATGGAAGGAAATGTGCAGCTTACTAGTTGAATTATAAAGTAATATCTCTCTCTCACGAGTCACCGCACAGTTTTCAGTCTGCTTTGCTTTTGGAATTATTTCTCATGCTCACACGCAGCAACGTCAAGAATATCAAGCATTATACAGATCGTTTTTTAATGTGAATAAGAGATTGAATTGTTCTGAAGCACACATTATGATCTTGTCCAGTAAACAGTCACAGATTCTCTTCCATCTTTGTTTCAGTGTGGATTTAATCCATCTGTAACAGGAGAATCCTAACCCTAAGAGCTGTATACATTCCCTATAAGGCTAATAAAAGGAGCTCCAATGCTTCCTTTCCAATCACCTTTAGCATCGGGCACACTTGGTCATCCTCCACACAAGGAAAGGAGATAAGGCAGTCCCATCATTCTTGCAGCAGCCACATTTAAAAGGGAGGAAATATTTGGCGTCCTTCTTCATTCCCTACATGCTTTTTCCCCCCTTCCTAAATCCTCCTTTTCCAAGATCCTTCTTTTCTTACGTCCTTTATTTCCCTACGTCCTTTTCTCCTTTCTTACATCGTGTTATCCTTCCCTACATCCTTCTTTCCTTTCCTCTGTCCTGTTCTACTTTGTTAGACTGGAAGCAGCTTCAAAGTTAGTCAAAAACTGGAGGAAACTATTTTTGCTGAAGCCTTTTGAGAAGATTTTGTCCACGGAAACACAAGAGTAATCTGACAGGAAGTAACTTTGCTTCCAGGTCCACTTAATGCAACATCACGGAGACATCGTTAGGTCGACTCTGTGCATAAAACCTGCCCCACCCAAACTGTAATCACATCAGCACCAACAGACATGAGGACGAACAGTTACTCATAAACTTCCTCCATCTTTCTCTCTTAGAAAAACTCAGGAAGTGTCACAGCTGCATTTCCCATAAATGGGTCATGCTGACTCGGCACTTGAAGACTTGAGCAAACAAAGACTCGTGCAAAACAAAGTATATCAGAGCCTCCTGCAGCTCTACCAATAAGCAACAATATCACATTAATAATATATAACTGTTAAGTCTGAGAGAAAGTAAACACAGAAAAGTCGACAAAGGAAAAAGCAGTTATAGCTAAATGCATAGAGATCTACATCCAGGGTAATGTCGCTCACTTCCTTTCCTTATATCCTTTCCTTGTGTCCTCCAAGTTACTTGTGGAGGAAGGAGAGAGGAAAGACAACAGGGATTAACTTTCATGCAATTTAAGACTAAACTTCTCACTGTTTCTTCAAGAGTTTTGACCACATGAAGGCGAGGTATTAGTCACTGAACACAAAGCTTTGAAACTTTGAAAAGACACGTAAAGAACAACGTATTTAAAGGAGACAACTAGAGATGTCCCGATCCGATCACGTGATCGGGGATCGGAGCCGATCACGTGATTTTCAAAAGATCGGAATCGGGAGAAAAAAATCGGGGATCTGGAATTGTTTCACAGCGGCCACTCAGGTAACGGCACTGAAACAACCGACACTTTCAGAGACTTTTAAAAGGAAAGAGAAACTGCCCCAGAACAGTGAAAAGGCCAAAAGAATAACAGCCAAGATAGCTGAATTCATCGCGTTGGATGACCAGCCGTTATCTGTTACCTTTTTTTTCTCTTAATGCATTGCATAAAGATTGGATCGGGAAAAATCGGTATCGGCAGATTGTCAAAATCAAATGATCGGAATCGGATCGGGAGCAAAAAAAGGTGATCGGGACATCCCTAGAGACAACAGAGGCAAATGCTGTGTCACTGTAAATTCAAGAAATGAAAGCAGATGTGTGATGTCATCCAGCAGTGACCACATACTAACGTAGTGATGTAAATGTTCAGGCATCATCCAGTGACTGAATATTTTACTAAAAGGATGACAGATACGTCCCGACATCGATCACATCATGATTTCACTTGACGGTAGCTATGGCAAAAGTCTAGGAAACAAAAGGTGAACACAAGTCCTTAAACTCTTCCTAGAATACCCGAGGAGATGTAATCTAATGTTAACAACATATCAGGTTTATATCCAATTAAAACGGTTTCGTCAAAATAAGACTTATTTTACATTGACAGTGCAATTTTGAAAACGACAATATTGTCCAAAGATATTTTTGCAAGTCATGGAAAGAAAACTCTAGGTTTGACTGATAACACTTAAAGAACGGCTGCATCCCGTCAGGTGAGCTGGTTTCTCAGGGTCTGTCTTACTGGTTTCAAAGGGTCTGTCTTACTGGTTTCAGTGGGTCTGTCTTACTGGTTTCAAAGTGTCTATCTCACTGGTTTCAAAGTGTCTGTCTTACTGGTTTCAAAGGGTCTGTCTTACTGGTTTCAGAGGGTCTGTCTTACTGGTTTCAGTGGGTCTGTCTTACTGGTTTCAAAGTGTCTATCTCACTGGTTTCAAAGTGTCTGTCTTACTGGTTTCAAAGGGTCTGTCTTACTGGTTTCAGTGGGTCTGTCTTGCTGGTTTCAAAGGGTCTGTCTTACTGGTTTCAAAGGGTCTGTCTCACTGGTTTCAGAGGGTCTGTCTTACTGGTTTCAGTGGGTCTGTCTTACTGGTTTCAAAGGGTCTGTCTTACTGGTTTCAAAGGGTCTGTCTTACTGGTTTCAGTTGGTCTGTCTTACTGGTTTCAAAGGGTCTGTCTTACTGGTTTCAAAGGGTCTGTCTTACTGGTTTCAAAGGGTCTGTCTTACTGGTTTCAAAGGGTCTGTCTTACTGGTTTCAAAGGGTCTGTCTTACTGGTTTCAAAGGGTCTGTCTTACTGGTTTCAAAGGGTCTGTCTTACTGGTTTCAGTGGGTCTGTCTTACTGGTTTCAAAGGGTCTGTCTTACTGGTTTCAGTGGGTCTGTCTTACTGGTTTCAGTGGGTCTGTCTTACTGGTTTCAAAGGGTCTGTCTCACTGGTTTCAAAGGGTCTGTCTTACTGGTTTCAGTGGGTCTGTCTTACTGGTTTCAGTGGGTCTGTCTTACTGGTTTCAAAGGGTCTGTCTTACTGGTTTCAAAGGGTCTGTCTTACTGGTTTCAGTGGGTCTGTCTTACTGGTTTCAAAGGGTCTGTCTTACTGGTTTCAAAGGGTCTGTCTTACTGGTTTCAAAGGGTCTGTCTTACTGGTTTCAAAGGGTCTGTCTTACTGGTTCAAAGGGTCTGTCTTACTGATTTCAGAGGGTCTGTCTTACTGGTTTCAAAGGGTCTGTCTTACTTGTTTCAAAGGGTCTGTCTTACTGGTTTCAAAGGGTCTGTCTCACTGGTTTCAAAGGGTCTGTCTTACTGGTTTCAGTGGGTCTGTCTCACTGGTTTCTCAGGGTCTGTCTTACTGGTTTCAAAGGGTCTGTCTTACTGGTTTCAGTGGGTCTGTCTTACTGGTTTCAAAGGGTCTGTCTTACTGGTTTCAAAGGGTCTGTCTTACTGATTTCAAAGGGTCTGTCTTACTGGTTTCAAAGGGTCTGTCTTACTGGTTTCAAAGGGTCTGTCTTACTGGTTTCAAAGGGTATGTCTTACTGGTTTCAGTGGGTCTGTCTTACTGGTTTCAGTGGGTCTGTCTCACTGGTTTCAGTGGGTCTGTCTCACTGGTTTCAGTGGGTAACTCGTGAAGTAAATGACCTGTGATTACTCTGACAGGTAAACAGGTGTGCTGTGGAAGAGCTGTGTGCGCTTGAGAGTATGAAGAAGGCTCTTCCTTGACACCATTTCTTCTCCTGGTTTTTTAAAATGTATTTATATATATATTTTAGGCAACCAGTGCCTTTTCTAAAGTGAGTGTTGAAAGGGGATTTGAATCCTCTGCATTGAGACCAAGCCCCAGTATAAAAGTCAGACTGAAGCATCCTCTGTGCTCCAGTCAGTCCTCTCAGTAAACACAGAGCTGAATCCAGATCAAATGGTCTTTGAGCAGCTTTTCTCTCACTGATTTTGAGGTTAAATGTTCGTTTTCTTCATGTATTGTGTCTTGATATTTGTCTGTTGATGTTACACATGGAGCTGCTGTGATGCAAGTCACATTTCAGACTTGATCTGACCTGTAAAGTCTTATCGTATTATCGTATATCTATACTCTTCTGAATATATGTATTGTCTACTGAGAATATGTATATATATACAAACAGTATATATGTCTATCTGTCTGTCTATATGGGTCATCAGCTCTACAAACTGAGCTACACACCAACATTAAATCCTTTGATTAAAATGTCTAAACGTGCGCTCCATTATCCTCTTTTGTACTATAATTGCATCTCATCCCCTTCACATGCACACGGTGACCCCACCTTAACGTGTGCTCACTTCTACTCTCACACGTGGGGGAACAACACATCATACAGGTTAGTTTGCATAAAGAATATCATTTTAACTTCATTTTTGTTTCCTCAAAATCTGAATTCAGAGGACACAAAAAGCTGAGATCAGAAATCCTTGACATGCTTGTTGGCCCCACCTTTTCCTTCAGACGTGAGCTAACGACACATTTAATCTCATCGCAATATGGACACTTTCCTTGCAATACTGTGTAATAATCACCTTTATGTGAAAAACATACATTTGTATAATGTCTCAACACCTTAATATGTCACTTTAAATTGCTGCTCCTCATTGTTAGCCACGGATGTGTGTACTTAATTGTCTTTATTTGTATTCTATTATTACTAATGTGTGCTTTAGTTAGCTTATTCTTCAATATTGCATGCCTCTTCTTGCTGTAACACTGCAAACGTCCCTGTTGTGGGACTAATAACGAGATTCTGATTCGACGCTAGTTTGCCTCCAGAAGCTCAAATCTAACTTCATTTTTGTTTCCTCAAAATCTGAACACAAACACATAAAAGGCTGAGATCAGGTCAGACATGCTTGACATGCTGTTTGGCCCCACCTTAAACCTTCCAATCTCATCGCAATATGGACATTTCCCTTTCAGTACTGTGCAATAATCACCTTTATGTGGATTGGTATGATGTCTCCAGACCTTAATATGTTACCCATGTCACTTAGTTCTTCAAATTGCTGGATGTATGTACTTATTTGTCTTTATTTGTATCGTATGATTACTTGTAAGTTAGCTTGTTCTTCATTATTGCCTGCCACTTTCTGCTGTAAACGTCCTCGCTGTGGGGCTAATACAGAGATTCTGTTTCTACGCTAGTTTCCCACAGAAGCTAACACCTCCCTCATTTCTTTCAAATCGGAGCTTTTAAAAAACAAACAAAGCCTAGGAACAGGTCTGTGTGTCTTGCATGTAAACAAACACCCTGCAGAAAGCCGGATCCCCCTCCCATGCATGAGGTTTAAAACCCAGAGAAAGACACTTCAAACCCAGCGTTAGAGGAGCAGAGGAACCAGTGAGAAGCAGGTGCTTCTGAATGCAGAAAACAGAGCACATATTCTGCAGAGAGGCCTCCACAACAAAAGCTCAGAGAGGGGGGAGAGAGGGGAGAGAGGGGAGAGACTGGGAGTCACCCCTCCTCTCTGATGCTGTTTTATTCCACCCTTTCCTTTGCATTACATTGGTAGCATTAGCATCATTACAGCTGCATTCTTCAAAGGATTAGGCTTAACACACACACACACACACACACACACACACACACACACACACACACACACACACACACACACACACACACACACACACACACACACACACACACACACACACACACACACACACACACACACACACACACACTCGTTGATATATGGAAAACAGGAGGGAGGTGACAGCTCAAACAGTACGTACCACTTCTTCTTCTTCTTCTTCTTCTTCTTCTTTAGTCCATCTCGTTCCCTTTCCCTGACTGTCGGATGCAGAGAGAGAGACGGGTGAGGAAGAGAGAGAGGGAGAAAAAAGGGAGGGAGGTGCCTCTGATGTTGTGGCAATCCCACTGCAGAGAGAGAGAGAGAGAGAGAGAGAGAGAGAGAGATGGAGAGGATGCTAACGCTAAAGTAGCCTCTGTAGTGGGATGGTGGGATGGTGGTGGTGATGATGATGAAGATGATGATGCGGCACCTTTCAGTGTGGAAACAGAGAGAAGGGGGGCGCTGTTACCTTGGAAACTGAGATGATGTGATGGGGAAGGTGGAGCTGAGCTGTGATTGGCCGACAGGGTGTGGTGCTCCCCGGAGGAAGAGGAGGAGGAGGGGGAAGAGGAAGAGGAAGAGGAGGGGGGATGACAGAGCAAAGGCAGCTGCTCACTCTTCTTCTGTGGTGGAGGAAACATGTAGAACAGGAAGGAGAGGAAGTCATCGTCGCCACCAGGTGGTGAGTCCTGGAAGTGCAGAGGAAGAAAAGCTGCAGGAGACGAGAGAGGATAAAATAGTGAATATATATTATTATTTATATTATAGTTATCGTTCCACTTTATCGACCTATAGTTTCATTCAAATAAGGAAAGACTAAAATAGTAAATAGAAAATAATTGATACGCAACAACAAATTGGTTCCAGGAACGTTTCTTCAGCCTCAACGTAGACACATCACATTAATGCACACAATATCTGTTTGATTTTTTACAACTGCACATATTTTATTCCGTTATATTTCTATGTAAATACTGCTATATTACTATATTTTTTTATAATTTTGTAATGTTATTATAGTTTTCTTAAAATTGTTTTCTATCTGTGTTTTTTATTTTTGCTTTTCTTTTATGTATGCACCACGACATCAAGTCAAATTCCTCGTACGAGTCAACCTACCTGATAATAAACCTGATTATGTGTGTGTGTGTGTGCGTGTGCGTGTGTGTGTCTGTTTGGGGGGGTGTGTGTGTGTGTGTGTGTGTGTGTGTAAAGTTAAACAGAGCCTAAGGCTTTAATACATATAAAATAAAAAACAGATTACAAGTAGTCGAAAAATATATATATAAATACATATCAGTAACAAAATAGCTTAATTTTAATACATTAAATCGTTAGCGTTACAAATATGTTTCATTTAAATTAGGCTGTCAGTCGATTAAAATATTTAATCGCGATTAATCGCATGATTGTCCATAGTTAATCGCAAATTAATCGCACATTTTTTATCTGTTCTAAATGTACCTTAGAGGGATATTTTTCAAGTTTTTAATACTCTTATCAACATATGAGTGGACAAATATGCTTTATATGTTTGTTTATTATCATTTGAACAATGACAAATATTCTCATGAATATTAAACACAACAACCTCTGAACATTACAAATATTCGATTCAACCTGGAACCTCTCATACAATAATACAATACAAAGTGTGTGTGTGTGTGTGTGTGTGTGTGTGTGTGTGTGTGTGTGTGAGAATGTGGAGAGCTGCCTGGACGCTGCAATCATGTTGTGCGCACTATCCGTGCTGAGTGTGCTGACTTTTCGTACAATGTCCCACTGTCTGGCTACCTGCATAAAGTCAAGTGCTCGGCGCAGTTGTCGGCGAAATGTCATTGAAACAGCTCCTGATATTTCACTCCTGTTAGCTGCAGCTTAGCTAGCACCCGATGCTAGACAACAACAACACGTAAGGTGTGTGCCTCGCCTCGCGCGAGTCGCCGCCACACACACTACAGCAGCACACACACACACACACACACACACACACACCACACAGACAGCACACACACACACACACACACACACACACACACCCACCCTCACACCACACACACACACACACACACACCACCCACACACACACCACACACACCACACACACACACACACACACACACACACACACACACCACACACACACAACCACACCCTCCCGGTCCTCCCGATTGCCAGTCCGTGCCTGCCGGTGAGCGTGGAAGTGTGGGTCTGCCACAAGTCGGGGCGGCAGGTGCGGGGCTGAAGCATCAGCTTCGTAGATGGTATTTTAAACTCGATGCGCTCTGAAACTACGGGGCGGCCGAGGACAAAAAATACACATGCGTTAATCGCGTTAAAATAATTAGTGGCGTTAATTTTTTTTTGCGTTAACGCGTTATTAACGCGTTAACTTGACAGCCCTAATTTAAATACAAATTATCCATTAATAGGGATAGAAAACGAGTGTGAAATGGTCGCAGGCGGTCCTGTTCTTATTATACATCCATGGGTCCTGCCTCCTCTGACCAGCTGGGTGTAGTCACCCTAATCACAGAGCCCGCTGCATCCTGGAGGAGTTGAATAGTTGGTCCGTGCGAGCCAGCGTGTAGACGGGAGGCATTCTATCAAGTCAGGACAGACAGCCGGTAAGACACTCAGATCCATAATGTTGTGTGAGAGCTCCGCGGTGCGCTAAAATGTTTATGTTGTGGTGGAACATTACGGGACATAATTCACTGTGTTATAGAGAGTGTGTTGCGCCACGGACCCGTTAGGTAGCGCACCTGTGGAGTGTTATCATTCCAGCTTGAGTAGCATGTAATGAAGTTGTTCCTACATTTCTGTAAACTAATGGAAAATAAAGTGTGGAGTTCCATACTCAACACGCCGCCTCCGACTCCCACTCATCGGCTCTACAATGTTCTGTTAAAGTGTTTGCCACGTGGCTCTTTAGAACTCATTGTTTATATATTTAAGTTTCAATTTGGTGCGCTAATTTTGCAGAACATTCTGAGCTTAGACCTGTTATTTATTGTCAAAAGGATAAAATAGGACCTATTTTAGTTTATAATTTAGCATCCTGCAATTAGCCTACTGTTACCCGGTGGAATCTAGATAATCCTAGGAAATGTTGGAAAGCCATAAAATCGATATCCACCGGTGAGATCCGTAATGAGCTACCTCCGTGCCTTACCACAACATCTGGCTCTATATCGGACAGGGCCACTATGTTACATTGCTTTAATGAGCATTTTGTGTCCTGTGGCTCTCTGTTTGATTCTGTGACTAACTCTGCTTCTGTGAACACCACAGTCTGTGACTCTGAACAATGTGGTCTGGAAAACCCTTTCAGTTTTACTCCTTTTACTGTAAATGTTGTTCATGAAGCATTATCTAAGTTAGATCCTAAGAAACCGGCCGGCCCGGACAACGTAGAACCTTTCTTTTTAAAGATAGCTGCAGATTTTATTGCTCCACCTCTCACTTCTCTTTTTAACCTCTCCCTCAGCACAAATGCAATTCCAAAAGTATGGAAGTCAGCGTATGTCTTGCCTTTACTAAAAGGAGGGGAGGCAACTACTTTAAATAACTATAGGCCAATCTCTAAATTATCAGTTCTGGCGAAAGTTCTTGAACGCCTAGTGAGTGAACAGGTAAAGGAGTTTTTATGTACAAATGACATCCTGTCTAAACATCAGTCAGGCTTCAGAAAGCACCATCACTGCCACAATGAAAGTGGTGAATGACATTACAAGTATTTTAGATAATAAGCAGAGTTGTGCAGCTCTATTTATTGATCTTTCTAAAGCGTTTGATACCGTCGATCATCGCATCTTAAAGCAGAGGCTACTCAGTATTGGCATATCCAGCCATGCAGTGGGGTGGTTTGTGAACTACCTCTCTGAAAGGTCCCAATGTGTTCACTTTTGATGGGCTGTCTTCTGAGTGGTTGAACATTGCTAATGGTGTTCCTCAAGGTTCTGTTTTAGGTCCACTTTTATTCTCCATCTACATCAATAGTTTAGGTGAAAAATGTGGATGAAGCTACTTTACATTTTTATGCGGATGATACCGTGATGTACTGTGCAGGTCCCTCCATTAAGGAGGCGGTTGTTAAATTACAGGCTGTTTTTAACATTATTCAGACTCAGCTCTCTGAACTTAAGCTTCTTTTAAATGTTGATAAAACCAAGGTAATGCTCTTTTCTAAAGCTAAAAAGACTCCAGAGCCTGTTTTAGATATTGTTACTATGCAAGGACAAGTACTCCAAGTGGTTACCTGTTATAAATACCTTGGTATCTGGCTTGATGATTGTCTTACTTTTAAACTTCAGGTCATTAATCTGCTTAAAAAGCTGAGGGTTAGACTAGGTTTCTTTTTCAGAAACAAGTCCTGTTTCTCTTTTGAAGCCAGGAAAAGGCTCTGTGACCTTTTGACCTGTGCTGGACTATGGTGATTTGATATATATGAATGCACCTGCCCATTGCCTGGAAAGGTTAGATGCCGCTTATCACAGTGCTCTGAGATTTGTTACTAACTGTAAAGCACTTACTCATCACTGTACCCTGCCAAGGCATACAGGGTACAGATCGTTGATCTCAATGGGATTTTTCACCTGGTTAAATAAAGGCTACAAACAAACAATGCTAATAATGCTAATGCGAGGATAATAAAATGGCGGCTTCACAAAACTTTTTGGGAGTTTTACGGGGCGTGGTTTGCAATCCGCCCAGCCAATCAGAAATGGGAACCTTTTTCTCCCATGAAAGTACCTGAGGCCTGTACTACGAAGCTGGTTCACCCTAACCTGGATATGTTTGAGTTACCCGGTTTACCTAATCCAAATTCCTATTTAATTGTGTTTTTATTTCTCTAGTCTTGTTGTGGTCATTTAACATCTTGCCAAGGACAACAGTTGAAAATTAGCCTGCTGGCTAATACTGGCTCATTTACAGCAATGTGGATTAATGTGCACTGTCCTTTAAATAAACAAAAAAACAAATCAAACGCGCTCTCGCTAAACTGTCCTACGACGCTGGTTATCAACTCGTTAACTCAAGCCAGCCGTACCCTATCTAGTTAGGTGCGCGTTCACATGAAAGGGGTGGTATTTGGAGCATTCGACCGATCACAAACACGGACAAGCGTACTGACAGCGCAGCGTCATACTTCCTGAATGAAAAGTGAACTTTAATATTAGTCAAATATGAAGAAGTTAAACTTTAAACATCCATGACTTAAACACTTTATCCAGGATCAAAGCCACATAGCTGCACCTGCAAGGTGAATACAGCTGGTAACAGAAAAAGTGTTTGAATGCGTACATTAACAGGTTTATGATATCACTGCGACACGATCTGACTTTAATTACATTTGACTCGAGTGTTTCGTCAACTTAATGTGTTGCTTAAAATAATACTTCTGCATACAGTATGTGACACTGTGAGTGTTGCACGGCCAGATACGGCTCAGCTGACTCAGATAAGGAAATATATGATACATTATGATGTGATATGATATGAATGATAATGGGACACATCGACGTCTGCACTCACAGTGCCGCGGACTGTACTTAATGTTACTCTGATCCGGTTACTTATGTTGTGGCAGATATTTAAGTAAGCTTTCTTAACGCTAATATTATAATAGTCAGATTGCTCTGAAGATGGGAGGGGATATTCTATTCATTTTCACGTTCACACAGTCGGTGATTTTTGCCGTCCGTCTTTCCTGCAACGGCAGTCTAAACTGTATTTCCTTTCTCCTGTAATATGATCGCTTTAAACTCCGCACAATCCGGCAGCCACAACACCTTCTCTGCCGGATATGGAAGCCCTTCCTTAGTTTTTCACCTGCTGGGCCCAGAGTAAAATGCTTTTGTGAGCACAAACTAGACGGAACAGCCAACACCAGTGTGATTTTGGAGACGGTGTGACTGACCTGGACAAAGTTGTAGGGGGGGGTGCCATATCTGGCAGGAGAAATACCTGCTCTGCTGAACATGTTATGTAGAGAACAGTGCAGATCTTCCCTATTGACACCAGGATTAACCTAGTCTAAAATAAGGAACATTAATAGTGTGATTGAGGCACAGATATAAGATCAATAATACACTTTATTTTAGGGCACCTTTCAAAACATTCCATGTTACCTTAAAATAAAATATGAGTGGCATTACAATACAAACATGTAGGAAACCACAGAGGACAATTACATTCAAAGGAGCAATTAAAGCGAGTGAAGCCAGTTTGAACACATGATCTTTTAGGCTTGATTGAAAATAACAGTGTCTGACATATGTTATATCATTGCTTACTATTCGTGGTTATCAAGTATCAGACACTTAACCAACAGAGAAGGTTTTAAGAAATAGGCCTATACTGACAAATGACATATTATCCTGTCATTGTCTGTTCTGTAGGAAGGAGGAACATAGTGGGACTACACTCAAAAACTGAAGTTTGTTCCAATACGAAGATTGTGACAGATCTGAAAAATGTCCTTAAAACGAGCCTCCTCGTAATTGTATGCACATTATTTATTTATTCAGCCGTTTGCTGTTTAATCTGATGGGAAAGATATCATTCAAAAGAGAGAAAGTAAATCATCCGCTAGGCGAACGCTCAATAAGCGAGATGACGTCATCGTTGCGCGTCCCCGTGAACAGGGCTTCAATCTGCAGCAAGACTTCAACCTACGGCACATCACCGGGACCTGGCTCGAAACACTGGGGCTATTGCGTCATCGTTATCAGGAAATGTTCGATAGAGGGCGTAGACACTGAACCGTTTGTTCCCCCAGAGCGTTTCGTCCACAGATCTACCCACCTTGGGACCCGTTATCGTTCTCTGCGTTTCCCTGGCGGCCTCATGTGGCCGAACCGTCTTCTCGGTGGTTCTCAACCTTTTTACACCAAGTACCACCTGAGAAAATAGTTGGCTCTCAAAGTACCACCATATGACCAATGTTAAAATACAGTCACAGTTCATGCTGGACTCGGAGGCAAATGTATCATAATAACTAGGGATGTCCCGATCACCTTTTTTTGCTCCCGATCCGATTCCGATCATTTGATTTTGACAATCTGCCGATACCGATTTTTCCCGATCCGATCTTTCTGCAATGCAATTAAGAGAAAGAAGAAAGGAGAAAGCATTCAAGTTGTCCCTTAAACCCCACGTTCTCCACCACAGATAACGGCTGGTCATCCAACGCGATGAATTCAGCTATCTTGGCTGTTATCTTTTTGGGCCTTTTCACTGTTCTGGGCAGTTTCTCTTTTCTTTTAAAAGTCTCTGAAAGTGTTGGTTGTTTCAGTGCCGTTACCTGAGTGGCCGCTGTGTACTCGTCGTGTTGGGTTGTTTGGTGTTTGTATTAGATTGGTCCGTGTTGAACGTAGCTCGTCTTTCCACCACGCGGCCTCCACCTTGCAAACATTGCATCTGGCTGTTACACGCATTCGCTTTCAATGTTATAATACTTCCAACTCCTGACATTTTCTCTGTCCCGACTCCCGAGGCAACCAGCAGCTGAACGTCCTCTCGTTAGCTTACTGCTACTATTAGACACTGCCCCACTCTGTTGCCAGATTTGAGAGAAATAACAACCAGGTCGATGAAAACAAGCCCAAAAGAAGCAACACATACATGATGTTGTGTATTTAAACCAAAACTAAGGCCTCAGGATGACTTTAAGACGTGAACATGGTCCATTTTTGTTTTTGTAACATTAAATAAAATAATAAAATATTTTATAAAAAAAAAAAAAAAAGATTCCGATCCCCGATTTTTTTTTCCCAATTCCGATCTTTTGAAAATCACGTGATCGGATCGGGACATCTCTAATATAACATTATTTGTATCAGCCACAGCTCATGTACAAAGGAAGTCTCTCTTCTCTCTACTCCTCTCTCTCTACCTCTCTCTCTCTCTACCTCTCTCTCTCTCTACCTCTCTCTCTCTCTCTCTCTACCTCTCTCTCTCTCTCTACCTCTCTCTCTCTCTCTACCTCTCTCCTCTCTCTCTCTACCTCTCTCTCTCTCTCTCCCTCTCCCCCTCCCTCTCTCTCTCTCTCAATCCTACCTCTCCTCTCCTCTCTCTCTCTCTACTCTCTCCCTCTCTCTACTCTCTCTCTACCTCTCTCTCTCTCTACCTCTCTCTCTCTACCTCTCTCTCCACAAGTGAGAACAAAATAATAACTTATTCTCACACAACAAATGGCAACTGTACACACATGTCATATACCAAAGTTTGAAGGCCTCCTGCAACAACCTACATTGTAACAGAAAATGTCCTCTTGGGAATTCAGTTCCACAATAATAATGAAGCCTCCAGGAGCAGATGAGCTAAGGGCTAATAGCTCATCTTCAGTCTGCTGATGTTTGCTATTGCCATTTCTGTGGTGGCAAAGTAAAAAAGATAACAATTAAGGACAAGTGTGTGCTTTTTCAGCTTTTGACCTCGGTCACAGCCTTCTCTCCATTATTTGCGCAAATGCCTTCTTCCTGAGTCTCTTCTCTCCTCCATCACAGCGGCTGTGCATATCACTGTTGCGTTGCTGGCGACGCTCGTGCTCGGTTGATGACTGTCCTCCTCCTCATTCACTTGTTCACTTCCGCTGGTAATAATCTCCTCTGTACCTCTCTCAACATCACTCAGCTTTCTTCTTTCTTTAGCTTGCTTGCAACGTTCGCTAATCGTTCGCGGGTAGTATGGTCGTCATTAGCAACGCCAGAAATACATTTAAAAACGATGTGTTTCTAAATCTAAAAACAACAATAGCCCTTTAGAACTTATTTAAACCACAGTTTCAATTATCTCAAGCTTATTTTCATTCGTTGTGGTATTTGGATAGTATGATTTATTTTGTAATTAATGTTATTCAATCACGCCTCAAACTGATGTCACTAGTCCCTATAGCCTGTTTTTAAATGGAAGTTGTCTGAGGTCCTTACCACCAGCTGCTCTTGCAGTAATAAGTAGTGCACCTTACTTACTGTCCCAAATGTGCATAATGTAGTAGGGCTGTGCGATTATGGCAAAAATCCTAATCACGATTTTTTTTTGTCAATAATTGATATCACGCTTATTAAAAACGATTATCCATTTACTTTGAAAACATCCATTTATTGAAAAGAAAAATGTGAACAGTATGTTTTTAACAGTTGATTACCCTGAACTTTAAGTATAATTCAACTGAAAATAAAAAAATAAATAATTACATTTTTTCTTTTTTTTATAAAAATAATAATCGTTTTATTTCGATTACGTTTTCGTAATCGTTGTAAGCCAAAATCGTAATCGAGATTAAAATACGATTTAATTGCACAGCCCTACAATGTAGTGACTGCTTTTTGTTGACTTAGTTGTGTTTTCTGTATTTTTTATGTCTGTGTAAAGATTATATAAAATGGAAAAAATATATATATATAAAAATGTATTGTCAGATTCCTCCGCGTACCACAGGTTGAGAACCACTGGTCTATCTGATAGAGAACTGTAGCGGATACGACCGTCCTCGTGTGGCTGCAGCTTTAATTGGGGCAAAGGTCAACTCCCTCCCTCTTTTGTTCCTCACTGCCTTTGCTTTTCAGACCCTCACTGCTGCCTGCCTTGTCAGTCGAGCCAAGCAAAGAGGTAGAGATTCACCAACTTGGAAAGTGTGGAAATGGCAAACATGTTTCCACTCTCATGTAAGTACATTGTGCTATGCATGTTTATTCATGTTTGAATTATTTTTTAAATGTTCATGTTCTCTCCTAACAGCAGAGGGCCAGGATCCAGCTGAACTCCCTGACATGAATTATCCCCTCATTGACCATTCAGAGGGTCAACTCTTCTTGAATGAAGCCTTCAAAATCATCATCGAGGAGGTTCTCTGCAAGGGCACAGACGTCAAGCAGAAGGTGGCCTAAAATGACCGGTGTCAGATTACAGTGAGTTCTCTGAGCAAAAACTAAAAGTCCATGTGTTCTTCCTTCCAGGTCTGTGAGTGGAAAGAGCCGGGAGAACTGGCTCAGCTGCTGGATTTTGAGCTCAGGGCGGCGGGGGAGCCACAACAGAGGCTCCTACAGAGAGTAACAGATGTTGCCAAGTACAGCATCAAGACGAGTGAGCCTGCCGGAGACAGCAGAGACATTCTCATAGTTAGTAAACCTTATTTTCTGTAATGATGAGACTTTGCTTGTGTCTTCCAGGTCACCCACGTTTCTTTAATCAGCTGTTTGCAGGAGTGGACTATCACGCCCTGGCTGGACGATTCCTCAGTGAGGCTCTCAACACTAACCTGTAAGAATCTAAATCATATGAATTTGTGTTAAGTTAATAAATTATGTAAAAATACAGTACGAAATACAACTTTTTGTGTGTGTTAATTGCAGCTATACCTATGAGGTGGCCCCAGTGTTTATGCTGATGGAGGCTGAGGTCTTAAGATCACTGCGGCAGCTGGTTGGCTGGACAGATGGTGATGGTATTTTCTGCCCTGGGGGGTCTACGTCTAACATGTTTGCCATGAACCTCGCACGCTACCGACTTTTCCCAGAGGTCAAAAGTCAGGGTCTGTGGGCTGTCCCACGGCTTTCCATCTTTACATCTGCCGAGGTCAGGAGAAGCTGTTAAACACTGCATGCTTGAGGAATTTATGTCACTGTGGAGATTGTGTATCAGAGGATCACTACTGTGTTGTCTCTACATATATATGTTTGTTTTTCCAGAGCCATTACTCTGTGAAGAAAGGGGCTGCCTATCTGGGCATCGGGACAGACAATATCGTCGTGGTGAAAGTGGATGAAGGGTAATGTATTTTTTATAAAAAGAGCTGAAACTATTAATAATAAATCAAATTATAATCAATGTTTGATTTTTAAGGTAAAATTACTTTCATCTCATTAAATGTGGGGACATAAAGTTTTCCTTTTTATTTAGTATATTGACATCTTAGACCAGGGGTCTCAAACTCAATTTCATCACGGGCCACATCAGCATTATGGTTGCACTCAAAGGGCCGGTTGTAACTTTAAGACTATATCATTAATTAATATAACTTCATAATTAACTACGTCTGAAAGCAGAAGTCTAGAGCAAATAATTGCAAGTCTCTTCAGTAAGAATGTCACAATATGATTTTAAAAGAAAAGCCACATTCTGGAAAAACATTCATTGTGACATTTTGAAAAAAAAATCAATTTATGAGAAAAAGGCTAATTCTAAGAAAAAAGGCATATTTGGACAAAAAAAGTCAAATTCTGAGAAAAAGTTTTATGGGCAACGTGCCCATAAGTTGTCCCACTTAGATACGAGATTGTCCCACTCAATAGTTTCAAAGGTCAACTCAAATATACATACAATTGCAAGCTCCTGTGGGGCCACATAAAATGAAGTCGCGGGCCGGATTTGGCCCCCGGGCCTTGAGTTTGACACCCCTGTCTTAGACTGTTGGTCGGATAAAATAAGCAATTTCGAGACATGACCATGTGAAAACATTATTCAATTCAACATGTTAAACAAATCAGACCTTTCTTAACTGTCAATGCTGCAAAGTCATACCTCCACTGTATGATTCTATCCCACATTGAATACTGTTTCACAAACTGGTCGTTTGCTTGTGCCACAAACCTGAAACCCATAGAACAGCTGAGAGAGAGAGAGAGCTATCAAGGTGTTTGACAGAAAGCCACATTCATACCACCTCTGCACCATCCTAGAGAAACACCATTTCTTAAGTTTTGACCATTTAAAGTCTTTTAAAAGTATGTGTTTTTTTTATAAATGTTTACATGGACTGCCCCCCCCCCCCCTTCCCTTAGGGGAATTCATCCACAAAAAACACACTGGACGCTGCACTAGGTCAGAGACCAGAGGAGACTGAAGTCCACTGCAAACGGACCACTTAGATACGAGATTGTCCCACTCAATAGTTTCAAAGGTCAACTCAAAGAATGGATGAGAAACAAACAGACGTGTGAATGCACGTGTAATACAGGGGTATCTTATCTTGTATGTCGTGGCTGCTACATTGTACTGTCATGTGGCAAATACTTGTGTATGCTGCTTTTGCACTTTTTGGATATCATGTATTTGTTTTTGCTATGTGTATACTTGTCATGTTCTTAAATGTTTTATGTGAGGGACTGCGGATGGAAATGAGCTCCAAGTGTTCATTAATGTGCATTGTCTCTGCTAAATGAAAATAATACTATGGTATGATTGGATGTCTTATAGCCTGGACGATTATTTAAAAACGTGGTGGTTTCAGCCCTACACACTATGACTATCGGGTTCTTTATAGTCTGAGTAATTCATGTTCCATTTATATTGTGTGCGCTTTTAGAGGCCGCATTATTCCAGAGGACCTGGAGGAAAAGATCGAGCTGACAAAATCTCAGGTAAATTCACGAAGCACTCAAATAGACTATATTTAACATGCCCTTTTGTAACTTAAATTAGTTTTAACAGTGATTATTTGAAAGTTATAGGTAACCATTAAACAATTTGTATATCCTGCAAACCTGAATTCACATTACATGTTAGACTCTTTTATCCAAAGCGACTTACATACTCAATACTGTGGACAATCCCCACAGGAGCACTTTGGGGAGAAGTGTCTCAGGGACACAACGACATGCTGACTGCAGTGGGGTTTGAACCTGTGACCCCCTGATCCCAACACCAACGCACAACCCACTACACTTCACAAGTGCAAGAATGCTGTGTTCATTTTCAGTTTGTTTCCATCAGGGAGCAGTACCTTTACTTGTGAGCTGCACATCAGGGACAACAGTGCGGGGTGCGTTTGACCCACTGGACCGTATAGCTGATGTCTGCGAGAGACACAACATCTGGATGCATGTAGACGTGAGTGGTCCTGAAAGAGACAGATGCAAGTCTGTGGACAAGCTTCTGTTGTCTTTACTAAAGGTGAATTACATGCTAAATGTGTTTCAGGCTGCCTGGGGAGGGAGTGTGCTGTTTTCCGAGCAGCACAGACATCTGATGAAAGGGGTTGCCAGGTATTAATATGCATGATACAAATACACTTTCACTGTTATCAAGGATACAACTAGATACACAGTTATGCAGATATGGTCAATATGAACAATGTGTGTGTTCTCATGTGTTCGTGTGTGTGTGTGTGTGTGAAGAGCAAATTCAGTAGCCTGGAATCCACACAAGCTGCTGATGGCTGGCCTGCAGTGTTCTGCCTTGCTGCTGCAGGATACAACGGTTTGAGGCGACAGCATTATCTGATACACATAATAAAGTTTAACGTTGTATTAGTCAGTGACAGTAATTTACTTGTGCTTGTCCTCAGAACTTGTTGAAAAAGTGCCACAGTGCCAACGCCACCTACCTCTTCCAGCAAGACAAATGCTATGATGTCAATCTGGATGTCGGGGACAAGACCGTACAGTGTAGCCGCAAGGATGACTGTCTGAAGCTCTGGTTGATGTGGAAAGCTGTTGGCTCCATTGGCTTGGCCGCGCGTGTAGACAAAGCTTTTAACCTTGTGAGGTAGGCATCCAGCTGAAGTCACACACAAACCTAGTATAGTTGAGATTCGAAGTCCATCTGTTTGTTGAGCTGTAATGAAGATGAACAGAAAGTGTTATATCGCCTCGTGCGGTAATGCTTTGGCAATACTATGTTTAACCCTCCTGTTGTCTTCGGGTCAGATCTGACCGATTTACTACTTTCATCAATCATAACTTTTTTTGTTTTACATTCGATTGCATTAAGGCTTCATGATATCCTTCACAGAAGACATTTGAACATATACAATTGCTGATCACCACTATCATTGAACTTTGGATGATTTAGTCAACTTTGTAACACCCGGGGTTCCCGGTCAAAAATGACTGCCATAAAGAAAATTAGTAACCATCCGGATCAGATAAAACACACACACACACACACACACACACTAGATGTGTCCCCGTCCCCGTCCCCCCCCCCTTATGTGCCCATCCCCCCATGTGAATCACACCTAGTGACTTATCCGACCGGCCCACATCGTCCGACCGGCCCACTTCAGTACCGGCCCATCGGGATTCGTCCCGATGGCCAGTCCGCCCCTGCCTGGCACACACACAGAACAATTTGATACATTTCCCGCTCTTATGTGCCCATCCCCCCACATGGATCACACCTGGCACACGCAATACTTGTTCAGTGTCTATTCTTTGTATATGTACTGCAGTTGTTCATGTATACCAGTAGTCTGATACAATATGTACAGTTTGAAAGGGTGTTAAATGACATTTGGTGATGATTAATGGTTTTTGTGTTAATGTAATAGCAGTTAAAACAGGACCGGTCAAATTTGACCGTGAACACCAAAGTAAGGGGGGGGGGGGGAAACGAAGACAATAAGAGGGTTAAAATCATGCCAATAAAGCCCTATTGTATTTGATTGTATTGTTAACATCCCTCTTGCAGGTATCTGGTGGAGCAGATGAGGAAAAGGGAAGGGTTTCATCTTTTGTGGGAGGTGAGTAAACATCTCATACTGATATTCTATCGTACTGAAGATTCAATGTTTTCACCCAGAGTGTGTTTCTCCATGGGCAGCCAGAGTTTCTGAATGTCTGCTTCTGGTTTATACCTCCAAGCATGAGGGGAAAGGAAGGAAATGCAGACTACCAGCACAGACTGGCAAACGTAAGTCTCACTGGATTGGGAACAGAAAGACTAAATGATTGTGTTGCATGCTTTGTTAATAAGGCCACCATCTTAAAGCGTTCACCTCAGCAGAGCTTCTGAATCAAACGGTGTGTTTCTGTTCTTGATAATAGGTAGCTCCAGTCATCAAGGAGCGCATGATCAAGCAAGGCACGATGATGGTGGGCTACCAACCTTTGGGAGACAAGGTCAACTTTTTCCGCATGATTGTCCTCTCTACGCTGGTTTCCAAGGACGATATGGACTTCTTCCTTGATGAAATTGAAAGACTGGGAAATGACTTGTGAACAAAGCAACTTGAAAGAAGTGTCTAGACTAGACCTTAGGAGTTGTGCATTATGTGTTGTATTTGAATGTTGAAAGGTTTAACAAACAGCCTGACTGTACCATTGAGATATTTGATTTGCTCAGTTAAGTTGTCATAATACAATGATATACTAAAGTCTGATGACCATGGATCAAAATCTGTCTGTTATGAATCAATGAACAAACAAATTGATATGTTTCTTATTCTTTTTAAATATATCCACTGAATAAAACCACTCCCTCACAATTATGGCCGTAAATGTGGTTCATGCTGCTTCGATCACGTGACAGGGAGCCTGGCCAATCACAAGGCTTACAGGAATTCTACCGAGGCCGGCGTCCTTCGTTGCTGCACATGTGTATCCTCCGCGGTCTTAAAATCCCCACAATGCTCTTCCGGTGGCGTTTCCTGTCAGTGTTTTGTAAACTGAGACAAAATTGTGCGACAAGAAATAATAACCTTCAAAAAATCAAAAGGGAAGCAGTCCATTTGCGAAATAATTTCACTCTCTGCTCTTTGACCTGCACGCCCTGCTGTTGGGTGTTTCTCAATGTCGAGGAAGGATGCTCCAGAGCCACTATTTCAAGCATGCTACGTCATCGAGTCCCGCCGAAGGACTGTTCCAATGTCCAGCATACTTGGAATTCTACTCTTAAAATCCCCCACAATGCTTTGCGCACGGACCAATTTCCAAATCTTTGGCGGAAATCGCGCTCCATTGAAGGCGGGGCCTCTCGTATGACGCACACCTGCACACCTGTTAGCCTGCTCCACCATTCTTCGTTTTCCGAGGCTAGGAAGGATTCTTGCCTCGCTTCTGAAGGACCTGACTCGGAAGACGTGCTACCAAGGAAGCGTCCTCGACATTGAGAAACACCCGTTGTGTTGTCTGGGGCGGAGTTTGTTAAAACTCAAAATCTTAAACTTAAAACAAACTAGGAACTATTTCTGCTAAATAAATAAATTAGGTAAAGTAAAAAAATACAACATGCACCTTTTTAAAGTTAGGTGGACTAAATGTAGAGGGTAAGTACTTCAAAGGTGTACATTTACTCAATGACTATACTAAAGTACAATTTCGCTTTTACCCGTGTACTTATTCTACTGTTTTTACTATTGTTTGTTATTACTTAGAGCAGGGGTGTCAAACTCGAGGCCCGGGGGCCAAATCCGGCCCGTGACTTCATTTCATGCGGCCCCACAAGAGCTCTGAAAGAATATAATATGTTTATTATACGGTTACAGGCCGCTTTACAGAAGCGCATTGCCCATAAACTACATGTCCCACAATGCATCTCAAATGTGACTTTTCTCCATAATTTGGCTTTTCTTTTAAAATCGTTTTGTGACATTCTCACTGAAGAGACTTGCAATGATTTGCCCTAGACTTCTGCTTTCAGACGTAGTTAATTGTGAAGTTATTACCCTATCCGATAATAATCCAATGCAGAGGCAATACTGTAATATAATACATTATTTGATATATATTATCTATTTATATATGTATTTTTCTATAGTCTTAAAGTTCCGACCGGCCCTTTGAGTGCAACCATAACGCTGATGTGGCCTGTGATGAAATTGAGTTTGACCCCCCTGATTTAAATGATCATTTGAATAGTAAACACAACTGTCCAGAAAGGTGAGTAAAGTGACTTTTCAGATCTCACTTCAATCATTCTTATGTGTTGAAATATTGGAAAGTCTTACCTGAGGGGTGCATACCAATAGTCAATCAATTTGTGTCGAACTTCTGACTACATCCGGTTTGCAAATCAAAGTGTGGTACCAACAGGTAGGGGGTATATGAAAATAATTGTATTGGGGGGGAAAATCTGACCATTTCAATTAAGGTCAACTGATTACATGCAGGTTCAAATAAAACAAAAAATACTGGAATTTATGAGAATTTCCAAAATAAAAGTCCCACATTTTGTACCTTGTCATGACTTCAAAACACGCTGAGCTCAGTAATCAGGCAGAAAGTGGACCAATAAGAATGCAATTGTGGCTTTGGTCAATTCACTTTTTGATTTAAGAAAGTTGAGAGCATTTGAAGGTTTATTGTCAGAAAAAATACAAGAACGACGTAATATAATATAAAATATGTGAATGTTAGAAAAAGGAAAATAAGTACTAATTAATAAAAGGATTTATTAATTAGATGACACACTTGTACAGCTCTTGCTCCTTTAATTTAAAATTAATCTCCAATAAAAGTGCTGTGGTTTTAGTGAAGTGCAGTTCAGACTTTGACCACAAGATGGCGCCATGTACCTTCTCAACATCTCCTGAAACTGTTCAAATGAACTTCTATCACTATTATACATTTTATTTATCTCAATACAAGTCCAAACTGTGAGTTATTCTATTGTACTTTAATATTCTCCACAATACACACACATACATACACACACACGTTTTTTTCTTTGTTAAAACTCAAAATCCACCAGGAACTATATCTGCTAAATAAATTAGGTAAAGTAAAAAAATACAACACGCACCTTTGAAGTTAGGTGGAGTAAATGTAGAGGGTCAGTACTTCAAAGGTGTACATTAGTATAGTCATTGAGTAAATGTAAAAAGAAATTAGTGTACCAAAGTACAATTTCGCTTTTACCCGTGTACTTATTCTACTGTTTTTACTATTGTTTGTTATTACTTTGGAGCAGGGTTGTCAAACTCACGGCCCGGGGGCCAAATCCGGCCCGCGACTTCATTTCATGCGGCCCCACAAGAGCTCTGAAAGAATATGTTTATTATACGGTAGGTTACATGCCGATTTACAGAAGCACATTGCCCATAAACTACATGTCCCACAATGCATCTCAAATTTGACTTTTTTTCTCAGAATGTGGCTTTTCTTTTTAAATCATTTTGTGACATGCTCACTGAAGAGACTTGCAGTTATTTGCCCTAGACTTCTGCTTTCAGACGTAGTTAATTATGAAGTTATTACCCTATCAGATAATAATCCAATGCAGAGGCAATACTGTAATATAATACATTATTTGATATATATTAAATATTTATATATGTATTTATATATAGTCCTAAAGTTACAACCGGACCTTTGAGTGCAACCATAACGCCAGGGGCGGACTGGCCATCGGGACGTTCGGGACGAATCCCGATGGGCCGGCACTGAAGTGGGCCGGTCGGACGAGGTGGGCCGGTCGGATCAGTCACTAGCATAAATAAATAAATGAAATGCTTTGACAATAAATACATAACAATATTTCATCTGTGGAAGCCGTGGTGCTGTAAAAAGGCCGACCAATCATCTGAGCCGGCCTGGGGCAGATGATCAGATGGCCTTATCTCGTGCCCTCATTGGTCATGTGCGCGTTCGTGTGTGTTGGAGGAGGGGCTCTGTGAGGAAGTCTGAAGGAAGGGGCAGATTTGTTTCAGTTGTGTATTTTCAAATTCTAGCGCACTCGAGCTGCTTTCTCCATTCTTACCGACCCTAGCTTTAACAAGATGATGCATGGTCTGAAAACAAGAGCCTATATCTCACTGCAGTGTTACTCCTGAAGTTATTGTGTCTGATATCAGGAGTAGAGACATATTCTGACTAGATGTTAGACTAATATACTGGGCAAGATTTAGAGTTTTTGTAGTGTATGTTTTAATTGAGTTGTTTCTTATAAGCCATTAAAGGTTTTAACACCTTCACACAAGTTTAATATTCCTTTGAAGGTAATATTTGACCACTAATTGCTAGCAAAATGTGTTTAAGTACTACTGACATTTATATTAAAGGTCACCTATTGTGCAAAATCCACTTCTTCATGTCTCTTCTACATCAACATGTGTCCCCTCTTCTTCATGTCTCTTCTACATCAACATGTGTCCCCTCTTCTTCATGTCTCTTCTACATCAACATGTGTCCCCTCTTCTTCATGTCTCTTCTACATCAACATGTGTCCCCTCTTCTTCAGCCCGTTCTCATGTCTTCAAATGTCCCTCCTCGACTCCCCTCCTCGACTCCTATCCTCGAGACTTAGTCCCGCCCACAGGAGATGCGATCGGAGGAGCCGAGGAGGGGAACCGAGGAGAGAGGAGGGGAAGCAACAGGCGGTTAGAGAAATGAGAACTCCTCTCCTCTGAGCGGTCATTTAAAAGAGACGTCCATTAATGATGACAGGAGGCACAGCAGCCCTCTGTCTGATGGACAGATGTGTTCATGACCACTTATATATTTACTTTTAATTCATTCACAGTGCGGTATAATGAGACAATAACAGGCTACAGATGCGGACAGACACACAGAGACACACACACACACAGACACACACATATATGTATATATTTATATAAATATATACAATTTCAGAATCAAACAGAGCACTCTCATAATAACGTAACACTATCAGAGACTGGATATATCCCCCCCCCCCTCTCCCCTCTCTGGTCGCTACAATGAGGGAAATAAATGACGGGCCAAAAGTTTTATTTACAAGTATTACAAGTAAGCAGAGGACACCAAACCAACTGAGACCTGTCTGTCCGCTGCATCTACACACACACTGTACCACACACACCTACACCACACACACACACACACACACACACACACACACACTGTACCACACACACGCACCTACAGCTCCTAAAGCATATCATCAGGCTACAGCCGTTGTGTATTTTATTATGTGAAGCACTAAATGGTTTTAGAAAAATATCGACTTTGTTTGTAGATATCTACTAAACTAAAGCAAATAAAGAGAGTAGGCCTGTTATACTGAGTGATATATATTATACACACTGCTCTGCTTTCTGCACGGACCTCACAGCTGTTCTCACTGTAAACATCGCGTCGCGATGAAAACAGTTAATAAAATAATATCCAGGGGATGCATGCAGAGCTGTCATTGGCTGAGATCAGTCCGGCCATGCGTCTCGACTCTTTTGAAACATCACTGTTGACGGAAATGCATCCACGAAGGAGCCGTGGAGGACCCATCAGTGTATCCTCGGTTAGAGCTCCTCCAGAGAGCCTCCTCGACGCTCGATGCTCGGTCCTCGATGTGCATTTCGAGAAATGAGATGTCCTTCAACATGGCGCGCTAAAATTCATTTCCGGGTCACTACCGGAGGACCGAGGAGTCGAGGAGTCGAGGAGGGACATTTGATGACATGAGAAAGGGCCTTCATGTCTCTTCTACATCAACATGTGTCCCCTCTTCTTCATGTCTCTTCTTCATCAACATGTGTCCCCTCTTCTTCATGTCTCTTCTACATCAACATGTGTCCCCTCTTCTTCATGTCTCTTCTACATCAACATGTGTCCCCTCTTCTTCATGTCTCTTCTACATCAACATGTGTCCCCTCTTCTTCATGTCTCTTCTACATCAACATGTGTCCCCTCTTCTTCATGTCTCTTCTTCATCAACATGTGTCCCCTCTTCTTCATGTCTCTTCTTCATCAACATGTGTCCCCTCTTCTTCATGTCTCTTCTACATCAACATGTGTCCCCTCTTCTTCATGTCTCTTCTTCATCAACATGTGTCCCCTCTTCTTCATGTCTCTTCTTCATCAACATGTGTCCCCTCTTCTTCATGTCTCTTCTTCAATCAACATGTGTCCCCCTCTTCTTCATGTCTCTTCTACATCAACATGTGTCCCCTCTCTTTCATGTCTCTTCTACATCAACATGTGTCCCCTCTTCTTCATGTCTCTTCTTCATCAACATGTGTCCCCTCTTCTTCATGTCTCTTCTCATCAACATGTGTCCCCTCTTCTTCATGTCTCTTTCTACATCAAACATGTGTCCCCTCTTCTTCATGTCTCTTCTTCATCAACATGTGTCCCCTCTTCTTCATGTCTCTTCTTCATCAACATGTGTCCCCTCTTCTTCATGTCTCTTCTTCATCAACATGTGTCCCCCTCTTCTTCATGTCTCTTCTTCATCAACATGTGTCCCCTCTTCTTCATGTCTCTTCTACATTCAACATGTGTCCCCTCTTCTTCATGTCTCTTCTTCATCAACATGTGTCCCCTCTTCTTCATGTCTCTTCTTCATCAACATGTGTCCCCCTGTTCTTCATGTCTCTTCTTCATCAACATGTGTCCCCTCTTCTTCATGTCTCTTCTACATCAACATGTGTCCCCTCTTCTTCATGTCTCTTCTTCATCAACATGTGTCCCCTCTTCTTCATGTCTCTTCTTCATCAACATGTGTCCCCTCTTCTTCATGTCTCTTCTTCATCAACATGTGTCCCCTCTGTGGAAAGAGACTCTGAAAGTTTCAGGAACAAAGATTCTCTCTCTTTTTGATCCATTTCTATAAAAACCTGTCTGAAAATGAGCTGATCAGATTTTGGCCACTTGATGATGTCATAACGATGTATTGTCTTGTGTAACCATTAGCCAATCAGCAACCAAGGTAACCCCCCCCCCACCTTATCACCTGAATCTCCTCCTAGAGCACTATTGAGTTCTTTGTAACCAAATCTCTCTCAGAGGGGCGTGGGGAGGGGCTCCTTATTTTCATCTAAAGTAACAGACAGAGAATCAGCACTTTGGAAACAGGGCTGAAACAGAGGGGATTATGGGTAATGCTGCAATGATCTGTTTGGTGTTTCAGCCAATCAGAGACAGGCTCTGGATATATCTGAGAGCTGTAATATATTGATGTAAAACAGTATGATAGGGGACCTTTAATACTAAATAAAGGTGTATTCATTAACTCATCAAAATCATTATAAAAGTCAAAAGGAAGAAATAAAACACACGCAGGAATTTTTGGAAAAAAAGAAACTTTATTTGGAAACATTATGGAGGAGAAACAGAAAAGAAAAACTTGTTTTAGACTTTTTTCATTTCTGAAAATCATTTTTATTTACTATAATACACAGCTGTTTGTACACCGGTGCGACTGATGAGGTCGTATCAACAGGATGATAACACAGTCGATTGATTGATGAGAAAAACTACAGACGAACAGCTTAATCTTTTATTATCTAGCAGCTGCTGAGACCCCCCCCCCCCCACTCCCTCCCTCCCCAAAATAAAAAAAAAATAAAAAAGCGTAGATCAGGACGCTTTTGGCCACGTTCCATTTCCCCCATTCGCTCCCTTCCATGTGCCCTTCAGTCCAACGTCACCTTAAAATGGGCTTTTGGCTTCGTTCCATTCTGAATATTTATCCCCTTTAACGCTAACCCCTAACCCTCTCATTCACAACTCAAAGAGCGTCCCATTCCAGACACGAGTCTCCTTCAAAGTGTCCTTTTAAAAAGGTCCCTAAATCAGATTTGTTTCGATGTTCAGAGACAGGACTTTGGCCGCATTCCATTTCGCTTCCATACGACCTTGTCTCTTAAATTAAGATTCAAATAGATGATGCTTTTCTAACCTCTAGAGTTGTTGGAATTGTAAGAAAAAGGGGTTTAAATGTACAATTATTCATATTAAGTTCTTTAAATACCTTGTTTTGTCCGATTTACAATCCAAATATCTCCTTTAGAAGTATTACAACATGAGGAATAATCCAATATTAGTGATTTGGAACCACATTTGACTCCATAGTGTACTGTAGTGGTCAAAAATACACAACATTTTAAGCTGGTAAAACTACTTTGGGAAAATAAAACATGTTTTTTAAATAAAACTGGTTTAAAATGGAGTGGATTTTAAAAGTAAGTTAAGTAACATAAAAAAATGCCCTTTTTATGTTATTGTTGTGACTTTGTAAGTTAATAATTTATTGATTGATACTTAATTGGTTTGTTTTTTATCCTAAAAGTCAGAAATATTCCTAAAGGTTAATAAAAAAACGTTGAATCTCAAAATATTAATTCCCTCCTGACGTTTTCTGGGTTCACATTTCAGTCATCCAATAAAAAAGCTGACCGACTTCAAGGACACAGGAGACACACATCAGAAATGGGACGCACCCCGAGTCGACATTATCGTATAATTGGAATCCTCCCGGTCGCTGACGTTCATCGAAAACACTTTGAGTCGTTTTGCTGATTTTTAAACAAAAGCTTTCCTCCCTCACATACACTTAAGACACTAGCAGAGCAATGCATTCTGGGTATAACGAACCACTCATCGGATTAATTTTCTTTTGCAAGTTACTAAAAGAGTGTTCAATTATGAATGAAGGGCTTTTAATCTGGTGATCAGACGGTCACCGTAAATCACTGTGAGTGCAGATATTCTTATGATTCTATTAAACTGAGCGAGACATTAAGAAAGTGAGTCACACATACATTTTAACGGGTATTGGTTCAAGAAATTCAGCATTAAAAGGTGTTTTTAGTGAAATATTTCAGACGGTTTGGCAGCAGTCGTTAGTAGAAACCTTTAAGATGTAACCTCAAGGTGTCTGCACTCGTTTAAAACAGTGTTTAAAAGTGATTAAAAAGACTCTTCTGTGCATCTGGATTAAATATCATTCCTTCGATCGCCTGAGATTGAAAATAAATACACATTGAGGTTGTTTTGAAACCAAAAACAATGTTTAATTCACACCGTCTCCCTATAGAAGCGTACTTTAGTGTGTGAACGTGAGCATGTAGACGACTGACATCAAAAGGATGGAAGATTGGAGCTTTCCTGGTGTTTCTTTATCACTATTTAAATCCTCGTTAACGCTGAATTGTTTTCGTGTGGAGCCCCCCTGCTGTGTCCTGATTAAAAGACTCAATTAACTGAACATTAATTGATTAGAAGTGTGCCAATTGGAAACTCCACTTCCTCTATAATTAGCTCCAAATTACCAGAGAGGAGGAGGAAGAGTTCAGATCCTTTAATCAGGTAAAACCTACACCGTAAGAAAGACTAGATATGTGTTAATATGCAGGTAGGTACATTTAGTTGAAATGTCGCGATAGGTGGCATGAAATACTCAAGTGAAGTAACTCAAAAGTGTACTCGAGTACTTCTACTATTGCATATAATAAAGCCCTACACTGGGGGCCCTACACTGGGGGCCCCTCGAACCAGCTTTCATCCCCATCAGTGGCGCCCCAACACACTCCCTCCCCTCCCCTCCCCCCCCGGAGCGGAGCAAGGCAACGAAACTTAAATTAAGAAGCAGCATTTTACGGCGCGCTATGCATGGGGCCGCCTTGAGGGGGGTTCCCGACATGTCGTTGCAGTAAATTAAAGGGTGTTTCATGTTGTCGTTGCTGTGGACCTTCTTAAACTACCTTCTTTGGGGCCCCCTTCTGGTCCGGAGCCCCAAGCAGTTTCTTACTGCGCGCTATGCATGGGGCCGCCTTGAGGGGGTTTCCCGACATGTCGTTGCAGTAAATTAAAGGGTGTTTCATGTTGTCGTTGCTGTGGACCTTCTTAATCTACCTTCTTTGGGGGCCCCCTTCTGGTCCGGAGCCCCAAGCAGTTTCTTACTGCGCGCTATGCATGGGGCCGCCTTGAGGGGGTTTCCCGACATGTCGTTGCAGTAAATTAAAGGGTGTTTCATGTTGTCGTTGCTGTGGACCTTCTTAATCTACCTTCTTTGGGGGCCCCCCTTCTGGTCCGGGGGCCCCAAGCTGTTGCCTGTCTACTGTGACCGTGCTTTAATGATATTTCTACTCATACAAAATGACACTTTACTGGAAAGGGAAAAGCCAAAAAAAGGCCTTTTTTTTTTTAATTGAAATTAATCAGACATTGAAACTATGGATTTGTGTCACAGATTCATATTTTTAGGTAAAACGTTGTGAATTGTTTGCAGCAGGTGGGATGTGTTTATCCAGATGGACAGAAGAGTGTTTGAAGTGAACTAAGTCAGTGAATTAAAGTTAATCTCAACTCTAACGATTTCTCTCTCTCTCAGCCTCAAAGTGTCATCGATGAAGAAAGGGACGAGGGATTCCTTTCTCTTTCAGACGACACACACACACACACACACACACACACACACACACACACACACACACACACACACACACACACACACACACACACACACACACACACACACACACACACACACACACACAACACACACACACACACACACACACACACACACACACACACACACACACACACACACACACACACACACACACACACACACACACACACACACACACACACACCACACACACACCACACACACACACACACACACACACACACACACACACACACACACACACACACACACACACACACACACACACACAAATATGAGTATAGCTTCTGACAGATTATACAGCCCAGTACCCCGCGGTATTTCACTAAATCAGTCTGCTGCTGATATATTTATATATATATTTATACTTATATATAATTCTTTCCTCTATTTAGGGAAAACTATTCGACATATAACCAAAAATATGATATTAAAGAGTGGATTTCTTGCATGACGGAGAAGAAACAAATGCAATAAAAACTCCTCGTGAGAGTCTCTCTGTGGAAATGTTACCCTTAAACCAAAACCAAAAGATTCAGATAAAATAAATCTGAAGTTATTCTTTTTTTTTTTTATATATCTCACTAAGTGGCAAAAAAACAGAGACATGCACATTTTTAGTTTCCAACAAAGCAACAGAAGGTAGAAATGAAGACGATTAGAGCGTCAAACACGGGAAGACGCCTCGGAAAAGATCCAGAATGCATTGCGACGTAGTGGTTTCCTCGCTGAGAGTTAGACGCTCGAAGGAGACGAGAGCGTCAGCTGGAGGTTTGAGGTGAAGTCCGTTAAGTCTTTCGTACGGAGTGTAACGAGTTTCTTAAATTCCCTCCTGATCCCCACACACACACACACACACACACACACACACACACACACACACACACACACACACACACACACACACACACAGGGTAGACATCACAAAACATGTTTAAAAAAAAAAGCAAATGATACAAAAAATAACATAATCAGACATGAGTGGGACTTTGACAGAAATCGTGCATGTGCTGTTATGTCCGTTAAGAGGGTCAAAGTTCATGAAGAAGGGGGGAGGGATTATTCCGTTTTTTCTAGTATTTAAAACCCTCAAAATAATCCAACAACTCGTTATGTTTTCAGTTCACAAATCCAACTGGTTGTTGTGACGTTCTGTCCTCTGACGGGTGTTCGGTGTTGGAAGAAGGTTCCTGAGCCGAAGTGTCTGTAAGTTAGTCGGTCAAATATCGAATCAGTCGGCGTTCATTTTGGAGTTGCAGTCGTTAAGTTTGAACTTCCCTTTTCTGTTGTTTGGGGGGGGGGTTTAAGCGGGGTTTGGTCAGTGTGCTATTCCATCAGGGTGAAGGTAAAAGGGGGGGAATCTTTATTAGTAAATCCAGGTAAGACCCTGCTAAAGAGTTGTCTATGTGCCGAAGCCTTTATATTCAGTCTCGTAAAAGGGTGGAAAAAATTAGTTCCAAAAAAACGGTGACGTCCGATTGTCTCGAATCCGGGATTTAACAGATCTCACGGATTAGTTTTAATCCAACAAACGGTCTCTCAAAGCTCATTCACCTCCATGACAAACAGAAGCACTTAATGGACTGCGTTTCCCAGCATGCTCTCTGTTAAGATGAGCGCGTCCAAAAAAGGAAAAAACTATAAAAAAACGTAACGTCCGATCGTCTCTAATCTGGAAGTTTAACACACCTCACAGATGACGTTTTAATCCAACAAACGGTCCATGTGTCTCGTTCACCTCGATGACAAACAGACGCAACAATTGGACTGCAATTCCCAGCATGCCTTCTGTTAGATGAGGGCGTCCAAAAAACTAAAAGAACGTGACGTCCGGTCGTCTCGAAAACCTCACAGATGACTTTTAAATCCAACAAACGGTCCCATGTGTCTCGTTCACCTCCTTGACAGACAGACAAACTCACGGACTGCGTTTCCCAGCATGCTCTCTGTTACATGAGCGCGTCGGGGTGCAGCGTGTGCTGGATCTGCTGCGGCTGCATGGGGGGAGGCAGCTGCAGAGGAAGAAGGGCCTCCACCATGTTGTGGCAGTGATGAGGAGGAGGCGTTCCTTCGTTGCTGGAACTTTCCGCCATTTCTCCGCCGTGGAAGAAGTACTCGCTCTGCACGATGAACGCCTCGATGACCGCCTGGTTCAGCTTCGTGGTGGAGAGCGTCTCCTTGTTCTCGAAGTCGGGGCGCATCAGCGTCGGCCAGAAACAGATGGAGAGGTTGTCCGCCGTCATGAGGGTGCACTTATTGTGCTGGCTCACCCTGTGGGGGGGGGAAGGGGAGGAAGTGTTGAGAAAATTAATAATAATAACAATACATGACACTTTTGGCGCATTTCCACTACAGGGGTTTTGGCTCGGCTCGGCTCGGCTCGGCTCGCACTTTTTTGCTTTTCCACTAGGGGTAGTACCGGCTCACTGGTACTTTTTTCCAGTCGAGGTTCCAAGCGAGCTGAAAATATGCGAAACTAGTGACGTAAAACACTGCCGACCGCTGATTGGTCCGAGAGAATCGTCATTGCGCGAGACAGTCCCCAAGCGTCGCATAAGCTACCGTCAGCAAGTATTTTTTAATTTCAACAAAGTATTTTTAATTTAAACAAATCCATAAAGAAATGGCAGCACAAAAAAGCACGCTGTGGTCGTAGGACGAGGTGGTACGTGTTTGCTAACGCCATGTTCTTTGCTTGAAAGCGTTGTGTCCCTATCTATTGCAAAGCTCACTTCTAACACTACTACCCCTCGTTACTAACTGTAATGGAAACGCAGCTTAAAGTGAGCCGAACCCAGCCATGGCGAGCCGCGCTAAAACCTGTAGTCAAAATAGTAATAATAATAATAATACATGACACTTAAACAGGGTATATGCAGGAATCCTGAAGTCAAATGTAAAACCTTTTAAGACCTTTTTTAAGACCCTTTCCATACATTTTAAGACCTCATCGCCACTTTGAGTTTTAACCGGTTACCTTGGCGACACACTTGCCCTCACATTGACTATATACAGTATTGATTGTCCTTCCTCCTTATCTTCCAACCATTTGGACGCAGACTTGCATTTCCCCATAACCATGTTGTTTAACAACCGGCGTAAACGGACCTTCGCGCGCTATCAAGCAGTGAGCGTGCGATGTCCTGTTCAGATGACGTCAAACCCAACGGGATGCCATAAATAAACTACACAGAATCACACTACACACCTACGCAATGATTACATTCAGGCACACTGTAGAATACAACCTCTTTGGACAATTCATATACTTATTGAAAACAAGCTACAAAATGTAATACCTTGGGAAATGCCGTTTAATACTTTTTAATAGCCTTAATTTACGCTAAATTGATTTATCAACTTGTAATACTTTGTAAGACCCCGCGGACACCCTGATATATAGCGCTTTTATAAAAACTCCAAGGCAAGGCACCTTTCAACACAAGACAATTCAAAGTGCTTTACAAAAATGAAAGACATTAAGAGAACAATATTATAATAATACTTTGCTTTTTAATGACTGTTTTGAAATGCCATTTTCTTAATGTCTTTCATTTTTGTGAAGCACTTTGAATTGCCTTGTGTTGAAAGGTGCTGTATAAATAAACTTGCCTTGCCTTTGGGCATTAACCCTTTAAGCCCTGAGCCTGTTTTTCAGGTCTCAGGCTCGAAAATGACATTCCCAGAACAAATGACCATATCTTCCCTTCTTCTAAAAGGGGTAAATTAATAATCTTTATTCTCAAAGTAATGATAAACCTGTGAGTTGGATGTAGAAAAGTCAGAATCAATATAGATTTTTTTCATTTTAAAGAAAATTCAGATTGAACATAGTAAAAAACTGTAAATTATAGTGTCCGTCCAAAAATTATTTTTTACTTATAGTGAAAACTACCCTTGGATGATGGGTTAGTAGACTAAAAGCTTTAGGAATCCAAAGTACAACATATAATAAGTACCCTGTATGACGATTGATGCAAAACAAGTGACATTTGACCATTTTAGAGAGGTTTAGCAAAAAGAAAACACTTCTGGGGTCATTTGGGTGGATTTTCCATATCTCTGGCCCCCCTCGTTCGATTTTGATGGTTGACACCTCTTTCTGACCGTTAGAGCCAATAGAATCGAGGGGAAGTTCCTAAAATCCATCTAAACATTACCGATTGGTGAATGAGTGCTGCGCAGCCAGAATGCCCCGGAACCGGAAGCTGTGATACCCTCTGGTGGCTACCATTAGCAGCTAATTTAAAATCTCCGTTTTTTGACATAAAAATGTTATGATGGATCAGGAATCATTTCAAAGTGACACATTGGATTAACCTTCAGCGGCGTTTTTATCGTTTTACTGTTATTGAGTTATCTATGTACCTAGATGTGTTTATTTTTGTTATGTATGCGACACGCAACATTAGTAAACTCCCCTGAAACTATTTCATATTCAAATCTACTGTATTTTAATGTTAGACATTACAGAAAAATCATTAAAATAAAAGCCTGTATTTTTCTGCCTCTCTTTTAACACCTTTAAATGGGCGCTAATTCAAACTGAAGTCAATGTTTTACACAGGTTAAATAAACACCATTTGTTAACCGTTACGATGAGCTGACTGTTCAGATTAAATCACAGACTGATGCAGTGTGACATTATGATTAGAGTCGCCATTTATTACATCTTCAAAGGATTCCTCTGGTCAGTGACAGCTGTCATTACATCCTGTCTCTGTGCAGCTGGAGGAGGGAAGGAAAGCACTGTGTCAGAGGAGAGGTAGGCCTATGTTAGGGCTGTGCAATTAATCGTATTTTAATCTCGAAATAAAACGATTATTATTTTTATTTAAAAAAAAATATATATATATATTTTTTATTTTTTTATTGGTTTTTCAGTTGAATTATACTTAAAGTTCAGGGTAATCAACTGTTAAAAACATACTGTTCAAATTTCTTTTTCAATAAATGGATGTTTTCAAAGTAAATGGATAATCGTTTTTAATAATCGTGATATCAATTATTGACCAAAATAATCGTGATTATGATTTTTGCCATAATCGCACAGCCCTAGCCTATGTCTAAAGAAATCTCATTTGCAAAAGAACTGTACCAGATATTTCCATACAACTTCTGGTTAGTGTTCAATAGCACCCTAGACAATTCAGTAATGGCATATTTTTTAAGGGTTTTTCTGATAAATGAGAGAAAAGTGATGGAGTCCTTTGTTCCTATCACCAAAAAGTACAATTTCCATCTAAAGGCCCAGACACACCGGACCGATTTCGGCCGTCGATGAGCGTCGTGTCGCCCTACTCAGATTGGTGTGTCCAAAGGCTGTCGGTCAAATAAATCACTCTGATTGGCTGTTCAGCTAGCGTGTCTTGTTCTACCTCGGGTAGGGGTATCTCACAGTCTGAGGGCCCTTAACCGTTGTAACACAGCTCAATGACTCCATGTCAAAAGTGTCTTTTCTTGCGTTTTATATCAAATTCAAAGAGGACAGGTAACGTTTTAGATGCTAGATTCGCTCTCACTAGGTAGTAATTAATGACTGTTTCTTTCTTGGACCTGAAGATGTTCAACTTGTTTGTTTGTTTATTCTTTCTTGAGGCTTTCTTGTTGTTATTTGTAACAGAATCAGGCTTTAATTTGTCGCTTTATAATCAGACGTCTAGATGTTTCAGAGCAAAGTTCAGTTTTCTCAGGAATAATTCAACAGACAGTCGTGACTGCAGTTCATACGACAGCTTCTGCAAACTGTGTGTGTGTGTGTGTGTGTGTGTGTGTGTGTGTGTGTGAGAGTGTGTGAGTGTGTGAGTGTGTGAGTGTGAGTGTGTGTGGGTGTGTGAGTGTGGAGAGTGTGTGTGTGAGTGTGTGAGTGTGTGTGTGTGTGTGTGAGTGTGGTGTGAGTGAGTGTGTGTGGTGGTGAGGTGTGTGTGGTGTGGTGTGCGTGTGCGTGTGTGTGTGTGTGTGTGTGTGTGTGAGTGTGTGCGTGTGTGTGTTGCGTGTGTGTGTGCGAGTGTGTGTGTGCGTGTGTGTGTGTGTGTGTGTGTGCGAGTGTGAGCGTGCGTGTGCGCGTGCGTGTGCGCGTGCGTGTGAGTGAGTGTGAGTGTGAGTGTGTGTGAGTGTGAGTGTGAGTGTGTGTGTGTGTGTGTGTGTGTGTGTGTCAGCTCGATGTACAAACTGCAAACGTCCCGATGTGTTTGACAGCAGCTTTTAGGATGAAGTGAAGAAGCTGCGGTGTGTTCACTGTCATCGCAGGGAAACGTACATTTGAACGTCGAAAGGGTTTAGCTCCCACACACACACTGACTGTAGAGTGTGTGTGTGTGTGTGAGTGTGTGTGTGTGTGTTCTGGCGTCATGTCTTACCTGTTGAGGTGTGTGATGATGAACTTGAACACCTGGTAGTTGACAGAAGGAAACTTCTTCACGATCTCATGAAGAACTTGCAGACGCTCGATGTAG